>NC_134884.1:36596408-36626408 GCF_041734735.1 Babylonia areolata | reverse complement strand
CCATCGATCGCCTCAAAGAAATAAAAGCAGAGAGAGGGAGCGGCCGTAAGTCTAACATGAAAGGTAGAGCACAATGCTTTGCAAATCAAACAAATATCGGCATCATTCCAAACCAACATTGCGCAAATTTCTTCAAAACGGAACAGAGTCTCTGTGGGCTTTTCCAAATACAATAGACTGAGCAACACACTAGACGCCACGTTCTTGACATCAGAGATCTTTTCCCATCCCTCTTGCGGCCAATCAGTGGCAGCCTCTGTGCTTGTGTGTATGTGTGTGTTTGTGTGCATGTGTGGGTCTGTGTTTTTGAGTGCGTTTGTGCATGCGCGAGAGTGTAAGTGTACACAAGTGTCAGGAGAGTTCTGTGCACGTGCGTGCGTGTGTGTGTGTGTGTGTGTGTGTGTGTGTGTGTGTGTGTGTGTGTGTGTGTGTGTGTGTGTGTGAGGGGGAGGTGGGGGTGCGGAGGGAAGGTGGTGTAGAGGATGAGGTATGTGAGTGTGTGCATGCCTACACTGTGGGAGCAACAGGATATTGGAACGTATATATATATATATATGTATATATATATATATATATATATATCTTTGTATATAGTCGCACAAATCTTCGAGGGGGGGAGGTGCAGCAACTTATGTGCCTCCAATGGCCGCATGAAGAATGCACCCGTTGATTTGTCCAGTTTGTCTGTCCTAACTGCAAATCTACTGACACTGATTAATTTGCAAACCTGGATTCTCAAACTTGCACACACAGAGAGACAGATAGACAGAGAGGGAGAGGGGGAGGTTTGCAACCAGTTTTGTTGATAATTTTCATCGTAGAATTTGCTTTTGACGAACTTAGACTCTAAGACAGAGTGTGCTTATGTGATTACTGGCTGTGGAATCATAAGTTGAAAGAATGAAGGCTGTGTGACAGTGAATGAGACTGAGAGAGAGAGAGAGAGAGAGAGAGAGAGAGAGAGAGAGAGAGAGAGAGAGAGAGAGAGAAAGAGAGAGGGAGAGTAATGAATGAATCTATATGCATTGCCAAACCTACTGAAGTAGGCTAGTTACAATCTAAATGCAACGCGATTTATACCTTTTTTGAGTATTAAGTTTGTAATCAGATCGATGGGCAAAACGCCCGAAATGTGGGGGCAAACAAAACGCCCAAAATGTGGAGTCAAAACGCCCACACTAGGCGCTTTGCCCGTCGCGTAAGGGCGTTTTGCCTCACCTATGGGGCTGGAAGGCAAAACAAAACAAAAAAAAAATAAATAAAATAAAATAAAAAATAAAATAAATAATTTTTTGATCACCTCGTATAAATGTTCATTTCAATTTTCGATTGTTTGGGATATGTTGTAGCGTGGTTGGGCATCTATCGTTTACACTTGTTTACGAAGTGTTGTGGCTTCAACGAGAAGAGAAATCGGACTTCTCGCTTAAGGGGGGGGGTGGGGGGTGGGGGAGCTCTTGCCCCGAATTCCTAATTGTCCTAGGATCAGTTCTTTTCTTCAACTCGGTACA
Organism: Babylonia areolata; assembly: GCF_041734735.1. Classification (NCBI taxonomy): domain Eukaryota; kingdom Metazoa; phylum Mollusca; class Gastropoda; order Neogastropoda; family Buccinidae; genus Babylonia; species Babylonia areolata. Next base: position 36,624,897 of record NC_134884.1, on the reverse strand, counting down.
GTTCCACTAGTTACCACGACTTTGTCATGACGAACATTAACTAAAGCACGGTTGAAGAACAACAAGAGAAGGAAAAACAGCCGACTCACTTCACCCAGTCCTTGATAAACTTAAGTTCCTGACATCCTCAAAACTCCTGACCGCTTTCAGAAGCTTTGATGAATAATGAAAAAAAAAAAATAAAAAAAAATTAAAAAAAGATAAAAAAAAATCAGCAAATTAAGCGCGGAAATTTGACTGATCAACATCTATGCTGTTTTATACCATAAAGGGATAGTTAAATGTCTCATTGTTTATGTTCTCGTTACCTACCACCCACCCTCCTCCTCTCTCTCTCTCTCTTTCTTTACCTTCTCTCCGCCCCCTCCCTCCCCCCACTCCTCTCTCTCTCTCTTGCACCACCATCTCCCTCTCTGAAGGTCAGTTTACGGTCATGATATAGCGTGATTGATTATTTCCTTGTTTCTTAAGACCTTTTCGCCCTTTTTCAGGAGTACTGTAAATAATTATTGAGGGTTGTAGACAGGACTGAAACAGACCACTTGCCACTGGAACTCTTTCTTAGAGTTAATGAACAGTTCAACAGAACTACAATGAATGAATGTGTGTGTGTGTGTGTGTGTGTGTGTGTGTGTGTGTGTGTGTGTATGTGCGTGCATGTGTGTGTGTGTGTGTGTGTGTGTGCGCGCGCGCGCGCGTGTGCGTATGTGGCAGTGTTGGGATGGTTGGTTTGGGTGTGTGAATGGAGCCTCCCTCAGAAAGACACAGCATTTGTGTGACGCACTTTAAGAGTACTCGACATTATAGTAATAATGATAATAACAATAATAATAATAAAGGAGGGGGGAAAACGGAGACATATGACTATGCTACATTACAGTCACAGTCCATGTTGAACAAACATATTTTTACATTTTGTTTTGAGAGTGGACAGACTTAGTGTGACTTTGAGTGACCAGCAGGAGGAAGAATCGAAATACAAACAAACAAACAACAACAAAAAATTACTCACTTCCATAGTTGTATCTTGTGACGACACAGTGACCACACAGAACAAAGCATACCACCAAAACACCACTCTCAGCGATATCACAACGGGAGTACTGAGGAGTCCAGGAGATAAAAAAAAAAAAGAAAAAAAGAATTAATTATCAACAACTGTCCTGTAAGTTCCGCCAGGCCTGCCAGATCAGTGTTTCATTTGTAATCGGCGACAAGATACACGAACAGCAACAATTGAGAGAGAGAGAGAGAATGTCCGTGTGTTTGTTTGTACCAAGAGATCAATAGGAGGTGAGGAAGCCTTCACCAACATGGAATCCCCCAACTTGTGTCACTCTCACGCTCCATATCCTCTTCCATTCAGGTTGGAGTTTTGTCAGCTAATTTCGCTCAGTGGGGTACCCTCAGCGGGGTTCGCTCAGCATAGGGTTTCGCGCTGTAGGGCGGACATCAATACGGAGACAATAATCATTAGTCATGTAAAACATTTGGACAGTCATATTGATGTTTTGAGATCGAGTTACCACGAGGAGGAGGAGGAATTTTGTTTAATGTCCCGTCACACATATCGGTGTTTGAAGACATTTTGTTAAAGTATTTATGAATACATCTGAGTATTATCAGTTAGAAGGGGTGGGAGATGTTGATGAATGGAGGGGGAGAAACTGGGCAAATGAGGGTAAAAATGTGGGTGAAATTTGGAAGAAAAAAACCCCCACGACTTTGTCTTGACTAACTTTAACTAAAGTACGGTTGAAGAACAACAAGAGAAGGAAAAAGAACCGATTCACTTCACCCAGTCCTTGATAAACTTAAGTTTATGACATCCTCAAAACTCCTAACCGCTTTTAGAAGCTTTGATGAAAAAAAAATGAAAAAAATCAGCAAATTAAGCGCGGAAATTTGACTGATCAACACCTTTTCTGTTTTATACCTTAAAGGTATTGTTTAAACGTCTCATTGTTTGTGTTCTCGTACATCCTCTCTCTCTCTCTCTCTCTCTCTCTCCTTCTCCCCGCCCCCTCCCCCCCTCTCTCTCTTGCACCACCATCTCCCTCTCTGAAGGTAGTTTTACGTTCATGATATAGAGTGATTGATTATTTCCTTGTTTCTTAAGACCTTTTTCAGGAGTGCGGTCAGTATTTACTGAGGGTTGTAGACAGGATTGAAACAGACCACTTGCCACTGGAATTCTTTCTTAGAGTTAATGAACAGTTCAACAGAAGTACAATGATAACTGAAAACGTATTCATAGAAAAATATGACTGGGTTTTTATATGATATACTTTAATACAATATGACTATTCTGCTCAAAGTACACATACCAACACCATTTACTAAAATATGAAACTGTCACCAGAACTATTATAATGCATTCACCAACTGGAAATGCACTGAAAATCGACTGAATGATTCCTCAACATTCCCGACCACTTTAAGAAGCTTAGTTGAATAAAAACCTTGGCAGATTAAGTGCGGAAACTTGACATCATCATCCACATCATCATCTCTCTCTCCCTCTGTCTGTCTGTCTGTCTGTCTCTCGTCTGCGTGGTACAATCCACGTTTAGGTAGTGTAGGAAAGGAAGAAGATTTCAGCATGTAAGCATTTAAACAACTGTGTGGTGGAATGTTAAAAACAAAACTGGTCAAGCAAACTATAATAGTAGTAATCGTTAATAAACATACTGTTCCTTTAAATCATTGTTGCAGCCAGAAAAGTATTTATCTGATCTTACCAATGCCTAATTCAGGTCGTTCATTGAATCAAGATATAGGTGGAGTGAAGGAACTTAATTAATGAAAAACTGTCGATTTTGTGGAGGGAATGAAGGCGAAAATCACGTGCTGACAATGTGTCCACAATGTGAAGTGCTGAGAAAGAAATACTTATCCAAACACATGCACAATTTAAGCATTCCCCTTATTATCCCACTTGCTTAGAAAATGAAAACAGCATTGTGAAAAGAGATGTAGCAATGTTTATTTTCTGTGCGTTACAACAGAGATCTCCCAGTCTTAAATGATAGACATGTTTCTAACGTACTCTGTGCTTGTCATTTTCATTTGGTTGTATTATCAGTATTTTTAAAATACTAATTATTGTTGTTCCTTCTGCTCAATGTTTGGTTTATATGTATGTGTATTTTAGAGACCTAACATAAAATAAAATCTGAGTTTTGAGATACAGATACGTTTTTACATGTGTTATGATGCTGAGACTTGGTCAGACTTGAGCGACTAACAGGAGGAAGAAACGAAGACCAAACAAACAAACAAATGACTCACTGCCATCGCTGTATCCTGTGACGACACTGAGTGACCACACAGAACTGACCACAGGCAGAACAAAAGATTATTCAGCGATATCACAACGGGAGTACTGACAAGTCGAGGAGACAATCAACCATCAACAACTGTTCCGCCAGTAAGGATTATCGGCCGTGTGAGACCTCTGATCTAAAGACGATCAATGGGGTGAGTCCTCCAAATTGCACTAGTGCGTTTGGGTCTGATAAAAAAAAAAAGGTGATGGGCTTGCGAGAGCAATCGTACCCTAACACTGCTCCCGGGCTGAAGAGACATTTGGTGCAAACGTAGTTCTTTCTAAAGGCTTTTTTTTTTTAATTGCGTGATTAAATAGTTGTTGTTTTTTTTGTATATATAATACGATATCATTAAGTCTATCGAAATATAATTATGGGGAAAGTGGCCGAGAATTAATTTTGAAAAAATTGCGTTTTGATTTGCAGCTTACTTCTGACGGGACGACAACTGAATGCCAGCAGTGCGCATGCAACTGGCGGCCTTGACATTTACTCACTTTACCATGAAGACCAACCCAACCACGAACACACACATGCTACACACACACACACACACACACACACACACACACCGCACACACACACACACACACACACACACACACACACACGCACGCACACACACACACACACACACACACACACACACACACACATATATATATATATATATATATATATATACAGACACACAATGACTGTAAAGTGAAATGGTTAAGTGAGTAAATGTCAAGGCCATGTCACGACGCCGCCAGTGTGTGTGTGTGTGTGTGTGTGTGTGTGTGTGTGTGTGTGTGTGTGAGTGTGTGTGCGTGTACCGTCTGTGTGTGTGAGTGTGTGTGCGTGTACCGTGTGTGTGTGTGCCAGTGTGTGTGTGTGTGTGTGTGTGTGTGTGTGTGTGTGTGTGAGCCGTGTGTGTGTGTGTGTGTGTGTGTGTGTGTGTGTGTGTGTGTGTGTGTGTGTGTGTGTGTGTGTGCTGGGACGGTGTAATTACAGAGACTCACAGACCCGTCACGGTTTTCTTCAAACAGTTGAACGATCTAAGGTAGCATTTTCCCACCCACGGAACTGTAATTAACACACATACACACACAGACAGAGACAGAGACAGACAGACAGACACACACACACACACTCACACACAACACACACACACACACACACACACACACACACACTCAAATTCTAAAAAATTTTTTTTTATTAACACAACCGAGGAGGGGAATCATCTTTCCGATCTGCTGTGGCCAAACACTGGGTGAGGATGTTTGACCTAATTCCACGAACAAGTCCACCTATCCCATATAAGGTAACATTGGCGCGCGCGCACAAACACACACACACACACACACACACACACACACACACACACACGCACACACACACAGTCATTTTCATGGTGTCAAGATGCTGACGCAGACCAATGAAATACGTATGTAAGGGCGCGCGCGTACATATGAACACACACACACACATTCACACGCAGAAATACGCAAGCGTGCACGCGCACTCACCCACACAATTACATCCACTCACTCACGCCAAATACACCCGTACGCATGCAGCCCACTTCCTCCACCCCACCACCACCACCACCCTCGTCCCCCCGCCGCACAAACCCTTTTTTAACATGCACATTTTCATTCTTATCCGTTGGCCGTCCTTCCTTCTTTCTTCGTTCTCCGTCAGTCACGCCCTCTCCCCCCCCCCCCCCCCCCCCCCCCCCCCCCCCCCCCCCCCCAGTCAATGGTAGGATTCGCTCAGTAGGGTTCCCTCTGCGGAGTTCGCTCAACATTTTTTTCGCGCTGTAGGACGGATGTCAGTCTGGAGACATAATCTATTATCCACTATTTCTATTTCTGCACCATTAAGTGCAATGGCTTACACACAGGGTTGACAGTTTAGGAGGGGAGGGGATGTGGAGGTGGGGAATGGGGGATGAGGGGGCAACATATCAATGATCTTAAACAAGGTGTGGCATGCAAATAGACAACCGCACAGCTGTGGCCCGTGTTCTGTTGTGGTGTCGGCGCAACAGGGTCACCTTAATCCCGGTGCATTTGAGGAATTGCCAATACCATCGCCGACTCCCTTTCACGCAGCAGAGATACACAGTGTCACCTGTCTCCTCGTGTGGTCCAGAAATTTTTTCACTGGTTCGGCCGGCCCCACATCGACCTCTTCGCGTCCAGGGAGACGGCACAGCTTCGCCGATACATGTCCCTATAACGGGGGTACAGCTAGGTGTACGTGGTGGATGCCCTCACCCAGCCCTGGACCTTTCCCCTGCTCTACGCCTTCCCACCGCCCACTCTGGTGCCGACAGTGGTGAACAAGTTGAGGGAAACTCACTCCAGGATGCTACTGATAGCCCCCTGCTGGAGCGACTCCCCTTGGACGCCGATGATGATGGAGCTACGACACAACACGCCGTACAGGATCCCGATGTCACCGGATCTCCTGCTCAACACAGGCCGGCCAGTCAAGAACCTGAAAGCTCTCAGGTTGACAGTATGACCCATATGCGGTCAGCCACAGGGCTTCACCTTCCATCGGCCACCTTTGAGGTGCTCGAGGGCAGCTGGCGCGGGAGTAGTGGCATTACACAACAGTGCAGAAATTATAATTTTATGTCGTTACACTTTAAAAATTTTCAATTATAAAACATTTCAACAGTCACATTGATGTTTTGAGATCAGTTCTTTTCTTCGCCTCGGTACAGTTCCACTAGTTACCACGACTTTGCCATGACAAACTTTAACTGAAGTACGGTTGAAGAACAAGAAGAGAAGGAAAAACAACCGACTCATTCCATCCTTGATAAACCGAAAGATCCTGACATCATCAAAAGTATTTCCAACCACTTTTAGAAACTTTGATGAATAACAACCTCAGAAATGTAAGTGCAGAACATTGACTGAACAACATCCATGTTACTTTATACCACACAGGGACTTGTTTAAACGTCACATCGTTTGTTTGTTTGAATCCCCGTTTCTTTCTCTCTCTCTCTCTTAAAACTAAGAACGGCCATGCACAACCACCCACTGAATCAAGAAAGAGCTATCAATCTGTGAATCCTTGCAGTGTCACCATGCTGAGTCAAATTAAGTCGCAGGCTCCTCTCCTGGTGGTGCCCTTCCGTCAAATCCTTTAAGTTTCAGCTCTGCAGTCGACTTCCCCCGGAACCCGAGTCGATGAAGCAACACCAGTGAATCGCTAGTTGGCATCGTTTATGGCCAGAACTACGACGGTATCTAATCTTCTTCGAACCTCTGACTTTCGTTCTTGACCAATGAAAACATGCTTGGCAAATGCTTTCGCTGTTGTTCGTCTTGCGATGATCCAAGAAATTTCACCTCTAACATCGCAATACGGATACGCCCCCGTCTGTCCTTTCTTAATCATTACTTCATGTTCCAAAAACCAGCAAAATAGAACCGAGGTCCTATTCCATTATTCCATGTGCGCCATTATTTAAGCAACATGCCCGAACATTCTAATTTCTTCAAAGTGAACGTTCCAGCCACCCAAAACGCTCAAAGAAGAGCACAATGGGCTGAACTACTGAGAAGCGGAGGATGGGAAACAACACACCCAGTGACCGTGCGCCCATGCCTGAGATCCAACCACGAGCTTTTTATTCGAAACAACTTAAATATACGCTATTGGAGCTGGAATTACCGTGGCTGCTGGCACCAGACTTGCCCTCCAATAGATCCTCGTTGAATGGTTTAAAGTGTACTAATTCCAGTTACAGAGCCTCAAAAAGAGTTCCGTATTGTTCTTTTTCGTCACTACCTCCCCGTGCCAGATGTGGGTAAGTTGCGCACCTGCTGCCTGCCTTGGGATGTGGTAACCGTTTCTCATGTTCCCTGTCTGCAATCGAACTCTGATTCTGGAATGCACATTTGCGCTGAGAAGACGAAACTCGTGACAAACAGCAAAGACCCAATCAAGATGAAGATCAAGATCAAGATAATGTCAGTAGTCAACAGCTGGAAACAGTGAAGCAGTGCCATCATCAGTGAAGAAGGGTCCAAGACCGAAATACTGACAAGAGCTGCGCAAACTGCAACAGTACTAGCAACACTGAAGTCCACATGGAGAAACAGAAACATCAGTCTCAGAACAAAGCTGAAACTCCTGCATACAGTGTGTGTGTGTGTGTGTGTGTGTGTGTGTGTGTGTGTGTGTGTGTGTGTGGTTTGATTGTTCTTTTTTCCCTGTGTATCTTATCATCATCACCATGCATATACTTTCTTCTAGTATTGTGTAGTGTAGAACATGTTCAGGGCGGGATCTGGTTGTAAAAACAATAAGCACATCACTGCAGTGCTTATCTATCATCCTCGAAAATAAGGAAATTTGTGTCTTGTCTTGTTGTGTCTTGTCTTGTCTTCTCTCTCTCTCTCTCTCTCTCTCCCCCTTTCTCTCTCCCCACTGCCTCACTATCTGTCTCTCAATATACATGTATCTTAGTTGTTTTTTTTCAAAATTGGCAGTTTAGTAGAGATAGTCATGTAGAACTGGTTGGCACTTTTGTTAAACAGAAGAAAAGAAAAGCAAAAAACAAAACAAAACAAAAAACAACAAACAAACAAACAAACAAACAAACAACAACAACAAAAAAACAAAAAACAAACCCCCCCCCCAAAAACCGCGAAGATATGAGCGTAACTACAGATGTCGATATGTACGTATTCTGTGCATTCAAAACAAGAGAATAACTCCTCAATGCACTGAGGTTTTCAAGTATGGGCAAATTATCCTTACATTCATTTCGACAATTATGCTGGGTTAAAAAGTTTGGTACTACTTCATTTATTTACTCATTGCCTCTTTCTGCGATTATGTGTGTGTGCGTATGCAGCTCAAATGTTTACTACATACCGGTCTGTCTGTCTGTCTGTCTGTCTGTCTTTCTGCCACTCTCTCTCTCTCTCTCTCTCTCTCTCTCTCTCTCTCCATCCCTCGACCCCAACTAAGAGTGATGAAGAAACATACAGCAAAAAAAAAAAAAGAAGAAAAGAAACACCGAAGAAACACCCCAAAACAAGAGACTTACTTCCATGGCTGTAATATACGACGACACAGTGACCGCACAGAACTGACCGCAGGCAGAACAACAAAAGACGACTGTCCGTGGACAGCGATTATTAACCGCTGACAACGGGACACTGAACTGCTGACTGGCAATGCAGACAGTCATGCTAAACAACTGACACATAATTTTATCTGGCTTATCTGCATACAGCTCTGTGGATTCAAGTTGTGTTTGTGGATCAGCCGCGGCAAAAGTGAATCGAGGCGTTGATCAAAACTTATTTTTGGAACAGAAACACGTCTACCGACGGACAAGTGAAAAGGTGGCCCACTTGTCTGAATGTAGTTTGGATTCGGATGACATATTGCTCTTCTCCTTCCTCTGTCTCTCTCTGTCTCTGTCTCTGTCTCTGTCTCCATCTCTCTCTCTCTCTCTCTCATTCATCTGTCAATCTGTGTGTGTGTGTGTGTGTGTGTGTGTGTGCGCGCGCGCGCGCCTGTGCGTCCGCGTGGGTCTGTTCTTTATCATATTCTTTCTGCAAGACTTTTGTTTTGAATTCTCTCTTTCTCCCCTTTTCATGAAATACATATGTGCTATTGTAACTGGTGTAGATAAGCAAGGACAGTAAGGAAGAAAGGGCCATGCCTAAAATCTTAATCCTTGAATAAAAAACGTTTTGAGTTCTTTCTTTCCTTCTGTCTGTCTGTCTCTCTCTCTGTCTGTCTGTCTTCCTCTGTCTGTCTGTCTGTCTGTCTGTGTCTGTCTGTCTGTCTCTGTCTGTCTGTCTGTCTCTGTCTGTCTGTCGGTCTGTCGGTCTGTCTCTCTACCCCTTTTTCTCTCCCCACTGCCCTCACTATCTGTCTCTCAATATACATGTATCTCAGTTTTTTAAAAATTGGCAGTATAGTAGAGATAGTCATGCAGAACTGGTTGGCACTTTTGTTAAAAAGAAGAAAAGAAAAAAACAACAAAAAAACAACAAACAAACAGAAAAAAACACACGAAGATATGAGCGTAACTACAGATGTCGATATGTACGTATTCTGTGCATTCAAAACAAGAGAATAACTCCTCAATGCACTGAGGTTTTTAAGTATGGGCAAATGATCCTTACATTCATTTCGACAATTATGCTGGGTTAAAAAGTCTGTCTTTCTGCCACTCTCTCTCTCTCTCTCTCTCTCTCTCTCTCTCTCTCTCCCCATCCCTCGAACCCAACTAAGAGTGATGAAGAAACATACAGCAAAAAAAAAAAAAACAACAACAAAAAAAACAACAACCAAAGAAACACCCCAAAACAAGAGACTTACTTCCATGGCTGTAATATACGACGACACAGTGACCGCACAGAACTGACCGCAGGCAGAACAACAAAAGACGACTGTCCGTGGACAGCGATTATTAACCACTGACAACGGGACACTGAACTACTGACTGGCAATGCAGACAGTCATGCTTAACAACTGACACGTCTCTGGAATATTTGCATACAGATCTGTGGATTCAAGTTGCATTTGTGGATGAGCCGCGGCAAATACTGCCCGTCAAAAGTGAACTTATTTTTAGAACAGAAACACGTCCACCGACGGACAATTGATAGGTGGAGAGCGGAGCCGCTAGCGGCCCACTTCTGTCTGTCTGTCTGTCTGTCTCTCTCTCTCTGTCTGTCTGTCTTCCTCTGTCTGTCTGTCTGTCTGTCTGTCTGTCTCTCTACCCCTACGAAGATATGAGCGTAACTACAGATGTCGATATGTACGTATTCTGTGCATTCAAAACAAGAGAATAACTCCTCAATGCACTGAGGTTTTTAAGTATGGGCAAATTATCCTTACATTCATTTCGACAATTATGCTGGGTTAAAAAGTTTGGTACTACTTCATTTATTTACTCATTGCCTCTTTCTGCGATTATGTGTGTGTGCGTATGCAGCTCAAATGTTTACTACATGCCGGTCTGTCTGTCTGTCTGTCTGTCTCTCTCTCTCTCTCTCTCTCTCTCTCTCTCTCTCTCTCTCTCTCTCTCCCCATCCCTCGACCCCAACTAAGAGTGATGAAGAAACATACAGAAAAAAAAAAGAAAGAAAGAAGAAAAAAAAGAAACACCGAAGAAACACCCCAAAAACAAGAGACTTACTTCCATGGCTGGAAAAAACGACGACACAGTGACCGCACAGAACTGACCGCAGGCAGAACAACAAAAGACGACTGTCCGTGGACAGCGATTATTAACCACTGACAACGGGACACTGAACTACTGACTGGCAATGCAGACAGTCATGCTTAACAACTGACACATATCGCTTATTTTGAAAACAGCTCTGTGGATTGTGTTTGTGGATCATCAGCGGCAACCCTGCCAAAAGTGAGTCAATGCGTTATCAAGTTGACAAGTTTCGTTTCCTTTTCTTCTGTGCAGAAGCATGTTTACAAACGGACAAATGAAAGTGGAGCCCTGAGCTGTTGACCTGTGAGCGGGTTTTCCCGATGTTCGCACATGGCCAAAGGCACATGTGTTTACAGTGACTGATATTCATCTGGCCTCACGAGCTGAGGCCGAGACCGACGTGGCCGTACACCGCTGAGCGTGACGTCATCGTCGAAGCCCATGGCCTACCCCACCTCAAAAGTTCAGTTCGGTTCGATTTTTCATGGAGGCTTTACTACATTCGGACAAATCCATACACGCTACACCACACCTGCAAAGGAAAGTGGATACATGACCCAGCAGCATAATCCAACGCGCTTTGTCAGGCCTTGAGACATGAAATATAAAGTGAAATGTTTGCAGAGGTGTGTGTGTGTGTGTGTGTGTGTGTGTGTGTGTGTGTGTGTGTGTGTGTGTGTGTGTGTGTGTGTGTGTGCTCTCCCTCTCTGTCTGTCTGTCTGTCTCTCTCTGTCTGAGTGTCTGTCTCTCTCTGTCTGTCTGTTTCTCTCTGTCTGTCTCTGTCTCTCTGTCTGTCTTTGTCTGTCTGATTCTGTCTGTCTGTCTGTCTGTCTCTCTTTGTCTGTCTGCCTGTTTCTCTCTGTCTGTCTCTCTCTCTCTCTCTGTCTGTCTGTCTGTTTCTCTCTGTCTGTCTGTCTGTCTCTCTCTCTCTGACTGTCTGTTTCTGTCTGTCTGTCTCTCTTTGTCTGTCTGCCTGTTTCTCTCTGACTGTCTGTTTCTCTCTGTCTCTCTGTCTGTCTTTGTCTGTCTAATTCTCTCTGTCTCTCTGTCTCTCTTTGTCTGTCTGCCTGTTTCTCTTTGTCTGTCTGTTTCTCTCTGTCTGTCTCTCTCTCTCTCTCTGTCTGTCTGTTTCTCTCTGTCTGTCTGTCTGTCTCTCTCTCTCTGACTGTCTGTTTCTCTCTGTCTGTCTGCCTGACTGTCTCTGTCTGTCTGACTGTCTGTTTCTCTCTGTCTGTCTGTCTCTCTTTGTCTGTCTGCCTGTTTCTCTCTGACTGTCTGTTTCTCTCTGTCTGTCTGTCTGTCTCTCTCTCTCTGACTGTCTGTTTCTCTCTGTCTGTCTCTCTCTCTCTGACTGTCTGTTTCTCTCTGTCTGTCTGTCTCTCTCTCTCTGACTGTCTGTTTCTCTCTGTCTGTCTGTCTCTCTTTGTCTGTCTGCCTGTTTCTCTCTGACTGTCTGTTTCTCTCTGTCTGTCTGTCTGTCTGTTTCTCTCTGTCTGTCTGTCTGTCTGTCTGTCTCTCTCTCTCTCTCTCTCTGACTGTCTGTTTCTGTCTGTCTGTCTCTCTTTGTCTGTCTGCCTGTTTCTCTCTGTCTGCCTGTTTCTCTCTGTCTGTCTGTTTCTCTCTGTCTGTCTGTCTCTCTTTGTCTGTCTGCCTGTTTCTCTCTGACTGTCTGTTTCTATCTGTCTGTCTGTCTGTCTCTCTGACTGTCTGTCTCTCTTTGTCTGTCTGCTTGTTTCTCTCTGTCTGTCTGTCTGCCTGTCTGTTTCTCTCTGAATGTCTGTCTGCCCCTATCTCTCTGTCTGTCTGCCCCTATCTCTCTGTCTGTCTGTTTCTCTCTGTCTGTCTGTCTGTCTGTCTGTCTCTCTCTCTCTGTCTGCCCCTATCTCTCTGTCTGTTTCTGTCTGTCTGTATGTATGTCTCTCTTTGTCTGTCTGCCTGTTTCTCTCTGTCTGTCTGTCTCTCTGACTGTCTGTCTCTCTTTGTCTGTCTGCCTGTTTCTCTCTGACTGTCTGTTTCTCTCTGTCTGTCTGTCTCTCTTTGTCTGTCTGCCTGTTTCTCTCTGACTGTCTGTTTCTCTCTGTCTGTCTGTCTCTCTTTGTCTGTCTGCCTGTTTCTCTCTGACTGTCTGTTTCTCTCTGTCTGTCTGTCTCTTTCTGTCTGTCTGTCTCCTTCTGTCTGTCTGTCTGTCTCTCTGTCTCTCTCTGACTGTCTGTTTCTGTCTGTCTGTCTCTGTCTGTCTGTCTGTCTGTTTTTCTCTCTCTCTGTCTGTCTGCCTGCCTCTCTCTCTGTGTCTTCTGTTTCTCTCTGTCTGTCTGTCTGTCTGACTGTCTCTGTCTGTCTGTTTCTCTCTCTCTGTGTCTGTCTGTCTGCCTCTCTCTGTGTGTCTTCTGGTTCTCTCTGTCTGTCTGTCTGACTGACTGTCTCTGTCTGTCTGTCTGTCTGTCTCTGTCTCTCTCTCTCTCTGTCTGTCTGTTTCTCTCTGTCTGTCTGCCTGACTGTCTCTGTCTGTCTGTCTGTCTGTTTCTCTCTGTCTGTCTGTCTGTCTGTCTGTCTGTCTCAGTGTCTCTCTCTCTCTCTCTCTCTGTCTGTTTCTCTCTGTCTGTCTGTCTGTTTCTCTCTGTCTGTCTGTCTGTCTCAGTCTCTCTCTCTCTCTCTGTCTGCCCCTATCTCTCTGTCTGTCTGTCTGTTTCTCTCTGTCTCTCTGTTTCTATGTCTCTCTCTGTCTCTGTCTCTGTCTCTCTCTCTCTCTCTGAGTTACCGCCTTCCCTAACCTCATACTCTATCTCCATTCCCTCTAACCTACCTTCCTCATCCCCATACCCTTCTCCACCTCAAGCCACCTTCACAAGCTCAGGAATGGCAGACATAAGACATTTTACAATACAATAAAAAAAAATTTAAAAAAATTCTATGTCAAACTGAACGATTCATGAAACACCCCGACAGAACATTGCAAACCAGTCGGGAGAAAGTCAGTCACTTGGATCCATCTTCCTTTCGCTAAGCAGGAGACGTGAATCATGGAATATAATCATTAAATTTTTGTCATTCATATTTTTGGTCATCCAGGTTCGCTCAGTTAGCATCATTCAGTAGTGTTCGCTCAGTACGATTCGCGAAGTTGGGTTTCTTCGCACCACAAAGGGATTGTTTGAACAACTGTTTGTGACCCCATATTCCACTCTTCTCTCTCTCTCTCTCTCTCTCTCTCTCTCTCTCTCTTGGTCTATTTTCTCCGTTGGGTCTTTAGTTCTGTTTTTGTTGTTGTTGTTTTGTTGTTTATGTGTGTGTATTTATCTCTGTGTGTGTGTGTGTGTGTGTGTGTGTGTGTGTGTGTGTGTGTGTGTGTGTGTGTGTGTGTGTTCATGTTGTTGTTGTTGTTGATTTTGCTTTGGGTGGAATGGCTGTGAATGGTGGAATGATGGGAAAATACTGATGACTGTATGTTGATTGTGTTTTGATTCTTTCTTTCTTCTTTTGCTCATATTCGTTTCTTTAGCTTTATTCCCTCTTTAGGGCGAGGGCTGGGTGTAAAAAAAAAAGAAAAAAAAAGTATGTTACTTGCTTAACTCTTACCCTCGATAATAAAGATTTTGTCTTTGTCTTTGTCTTGTGTTGTATTGTATTGTCTTTTCTCTCTCTCTCTCTCTCTCTCTCTCTCTCTCTCTCTCTCTCTCTCACCTACCTTCCCCATCCCCCTAACCTACCTCCCTTCCCCCCTAACCTACCTCCCCCATCCCCCTACTCTACCTCCCTTCCCCCCTAACCTACCTCACCCATCCCCCTAACCTACCTCCCTTCCCCCCTAACCTACCTTCGCCCCTAACCTACCTTCCCCATCCCCCTACTCTACCTCCCTTCCCCCCTAACCTACCTCCCCCATCCCCCTATTCTACCTCCCTTCCCCCTATTCTATCTCCCTTCCCCCCTACTCTACCTCCCTTCCCCCCTACTCTACCTCCCTTCCCCCCTAACCTACCTTCCCCATCCCCCTACTCTACCTCCCTTCCCCCCTAACCTACCTCCCCCATCCCCCTACTCTACCTCCCTTCCCCCCCACTCTACCTCCCCCATCCCCCTACTCTACCTCCCTTCCCCCCTAACCTACCTTCCCCATCCCCCTATTCTACCTCCCTTCCCCCCTAACCTACCTCTCCCATCCCCCTATTCTACCTCCCTTCCCCCCTAACCTACCTCTCCCATCCCCTATTCTACCTCCCTTCCCCCCTAACCTACCTCTCCCATCCCCCTATACCTCCCTTCCCCCCTAACCTACCTTCCCCATCCCCCTATTCTACCTCCCTTCCCCCCCACTCTACCTCCCCCATCCCCCTACTCTACCTCCCTTCCCCCCTAACCTACCTTCCCCATCCCCCTATTCTACCTCCCTTCCCCCCTAACCTACCTCCCCCATCCCCCTATTCTACCTCCCTTCCCCCCACTCTACCTCCCCCATCCCCCTACTCTACCTCCCTTCCCCCCTAACCTACCTTCCCCATCCCCCTATTCTACCTCCCTTCCCCCCTAACCTACCTCTCCCATCCCCCTATTCTACCTCCCTTCCCCCCTAACCTACCTCTCCCATCCCCCTATTCTACCTCCCTTCCCCCCTAACCTACCTCTCCCATCCCCCTACTCTACCTCCCTTCCCCCCTAACCTACCTCTCCCATCCCCCTAACTCTACCTCCCTTCCCCCCTAACCTACCTCTCCCATCCCCCTACGCTACCTCCCTCCCCCATACTCTACCTTCCCCATCCCCCTACTCTACCTCCCTTCCCCCCTAACCTACCTTCCCCATCCCCCTACTCTACCTCCCTTCCCCCCTAACCTACCTTCCCCCATCCCCCTACTCTACCTCCCTTCCCCCCTAACCTACCTTCCCCATCCCCCTACTCTACCTCCCTTCCCATCCCCTACTCTACCTCACCCCCACGCCCCCAGTCTACCTTCCCAATCCCCCCTACACTTCCCCACCCTAAGCTTCCTTCACATGCATAAGAATGGCAGATATAAGACATTAAAAAAGATAAGTAAATAAAAAAAATTCCTGTGTGAAACTGAATATCTTTTTGTCCTGTGATGTTATGGTTTATGCACACAAAAAGGCCTGACTAAGCGCGTTGGGCTATGCCGCTGGTCAGGCATCTGCTTGGCAGATTTGGTGTAGCGTATATGGAATTGTCCGAACGCAGTGACGCCTCCTTGAGCTACTGAAACTGAAACTGAAACTGCACACAAAATTGCTGCCTATCACATCTATTCAGTTCCATGGGTAAATTTTATCCTGAAGGCCAAACTACAAATTTCATTGATTCCGATTCGATTAATTACATGGACGGACAAAGCGAATCAGGAGAGATTTGTTTGTTTTTTGTTTTCTCCGGTCAGTACCGGGAATACAAGAAAACAAACAAACAAAAGCAAAACAAGAGAGGCAAGGCCTTCAAGACTCACTTGTGATAAATTAAGTCCCCTAGCATTAATTACAGAGTAATTTCCCTTTTTTTACTATCTGCACCAAACGTTTGCAAAATAAATAATAATTCCATGCTTAGCAAAAGAAGTTCCTGTTTGAACAAAAAATGATAATAATGACTCCTCTTGTTGTTGTGTCAGAATAAGAGGTCAAAGTACCAAGTTTAGAGAATACAAAAAATATGAATATAACAGTAAATGCAGTTTGCATATAATTAGGCTTCTTTTTTTAATTTTTTTGTGCCCATCCAAGAGGTGCAATATTGTTTTAAACAAGATGACTGGAAAGAACTGAATTTTTCCTATTTTTATACTAAATTTGGTGTCAACTGACAAAGTATTTGCAGAGAAAATGTCAATGTTAAAGTTTACCACGGACACACAGACACACGGACACACACACACACACACACACACACACACACACACACAGAGAGAGAGAGAGAGAGAGAGAGAGAGAGAGAGAGACAACCGAACACCGGGTTAAAACATAGACTCACTTCGTTTACACAAGTGAGTCAAAAAAAGGAGGGAAATTTTGAATACAAACACATCCCATGGCAATAACTGTAACGAAAACATTTAGAGAACAAAATGAATTGAACAGAAAATACTCACCTCCCCAGAAAAACATAGTATGCGCACGCGCGGGTGAGAGCGGGAAGGAGGAAAGGAAGGAAAGAAGGAAGAGATAGCCGAGGACACACACAGAGAGAGAGAGAGAGAGAGAGAGAGAGAGAAGAGACAGGGTCGAGAGAGAGACAGAGACAGATATGATTATGATGATGATGATGACATCATGATGATGATCCGGACTTCGTTATATTTGTTTCATCTTTTTAATTTATTTGTCTTGTTGAGACTTTTGTCGTTAGGTTTGAATCCAGTTTATTCAAATAACATGAATTGTTTGTTAAACTCACCATGGACGACGTTCAGGGGGAATAATTTGCCTTGTGCGGATTTCACTTGTTATTTGTGCTGGATACAGAATCTTTCCACTTTTGTAAAAACGTGTTACTCGTATATGTATACCCCCTGAAAATTCATCGCAGTATGCTATTTGTGACATTCAGCCAGGGAACGATGGTTTTATAATGGAGTTATTCTACCTGTTGTAAATGTATACAAATACTTAGGAATATATTTTTCAACACGATTAAGCTTCTCAGTAACTTGTAAAGATCTAGCGAGCAGAGCAAAGCATGCTATGTTATGTATAATGCAGAAATTGTCAAATTTAGGGAATTAGTCTTTCCAAGTGTTTATCAAACTTTTTGATTCACAAGTACAAACGATTGTTCAATATGGTGCTGAGGTATGGGGCTTAGATAACGCTTCAATACACTGTGAAAAAGTTCACTTATTTGCCCTGAAGAAATTCTTAGATGTATCGATACAAACGCCAAATGACTTAGTTTATGTGAAACATGTAGGTATCCAATATATATAAACTCAGCAGTAAGATGTATAAAATAAAGGTTAAAATTGATCGAAATGGAAGACACAAGACTACCAAAGAAAGCTAATAATATGTTATATGACCTAGATGCTAGAGGCAAGGTAAACTGGGCAACTAAAGTAAAAGTAAAATTATGCGAATTAGGTTTCAGGTATGCGTGGATCAACCAAGGCGTTGGGAATGTAAGCGCATTTTTAAATATGTTTCGAGAGAGACTTATTGATTGTAGATGGCAAGAGTGGGGTGCCCACACTGAGGACAGTAACAGGTTTGATTTGTATCGACATTTCAACTCACTGCACTGCATGCCGACATATATGTTAATGAAAATGGATAAGCACTTAAAAATTATTATGACAAGATTTAGATTTGGGGTATCTGATATAACTGTTCATCGTTTTCGTTATAGAACACATAATGAAAGTGAACTTGTGTGTCCATTATGTAATGATGCACGGGAAAGTGAAGATCATTTTGTATTTTGTTGTTCTGCCTTGGATGATCTCAGAGAACAATTAATTCCTAAAAAGTTTTACAGACAACCTTCTGTTTTCAAACTTGCACTGCTATTAGCATCTGTGAATGAGAATGTTGTCAAACGTTTTGCAATATATTTGTATAAGGCGTTTCAGATTCGTTCTATCTGTAGTGAGTAACGCGTATTGTAATTCTGTTTGTTGAATTCAGTGTTAAATGTGATGTACGGTTGATTCAATGTTTTCACACCACCCCCTTCATGAGGGGCTATGGCTTATTATGAATAAAACATTCGCATTCGCATTCTCTCTCTCTAACTCTCTCCTTCGTTTTTTTTTCGTATACACCTCTTTTGTATACCAATGGAAACATGCTCCATTTGGTAAAGAGCATTATCCCCGTCATTACAATGTTAGTATCAGTGTATTCTTATATGCAGTAGCATAGTATTTGATAACATACACTATTATATACGGATGTGTGTGTGTGTGTGTGTGTGTGTGTGTGTGTGTGTGTACAGAATACAGAATACTATATTATCTCAACAAGAGAAAATCACGTGTGGTGTGTGCTACACGAACAATGTTCATGTAAGCCTCACAGTAATCAAAATCATACACAATAAGTCATGCAGTAAGCGCAGAGATGCATGATTGAGATCAAGCTGTCCGGTGTATTTGTGTGTGGGTGGGTGGGTCGGATTGTGGTGTTGGGGGTAGGGGTGCCTGTGTGGGTGTGGGTGTACGTAGGTGTGTGTGTGTGTGAGAGAGGGAGAGAGAGAGCGAGAGCGCAAGTGTGCATATTTGTGTTTTGACTTTGTGTATGTGTTTGTATGAGACAGAAAGAGAGCGCGCGCGCATGTGTGTGTATAATGTATGTACTTGTGTAGTGTGCGTCCGTGTGTGCGTGTGTGTGCGCGTGTGTGTGCTTGTGTGGACGAGCGCGAACACGCATACATTTGAAATTACTAGCTTTTTCCTTCGGTTTCATGTGTGAACTGGAAATTAACAAATAATGAGGCCAGGAGATGAAATGATTAACAAATAGTAAAGAGTGGTAACTCTGTCCATTACACAAGGTACACAACTTCTAGCGAAAAGCATCACTGACTTGAAGTTGTGTACCTTGTGTAATGGAGAGAGTTACCACTCTTTACTATTTGTTATTCATGTGTGAACGTTTTGGTTTGATTTGTTTTTATACCTTATCACCGTCGACGCAGTTGCATAATCTGTTATTTTCGTACTGTTACCAACAGACACACATAATAGTCACACACACACACAAGAGAGAGAGACAGAGACAGACAGACAGAGAGAGAGAGATGCATATATATATATATATATATATGTGTGTGTGTGTGTGTGTGTGTGTGTGTGTGCGTGCTCACAGAGAGAGGTACATAGAGAGAAAGAGTTAAAGAGCGATGGAAGAGAGAGAGAGAGAGACAGACAGAGACATAGACATAGAGACAGACAGAGAGAGACAGAGACACTGAGAGAGATGCATATATAAATACATACATATATATATATACATATATATATGTATGTATGTATGTGTGTGTGTCTACTCACAGAGAGAGGTACATGGAGAGAGAGAGAGTCAAAGAGCGATGGAAGACAGAGAGAGAGAGAAAAGAGAGAGGCAAAGAGCGATGGAAGAGAGAGAGAGATGCACACACACACACACACACACACACACACACATACGCGCACACTCAAGAGGACACTCTCGTGAAACACAGCACTGAAATTCAGTCATGAAACCCGGCTTTTATTTCATTAAACAGATTGAAATCACAACACAACACAACACACACACACCACACACACCTTCTCCACACTCCACACACACATCTCTATTCTACCGATCTGTACAGACGGAAGATGGTTAGTTAGTTAGTTAGTTAGTTAACAAGCACAGGTTTCCTCCTCGGAGATGTTGACTTATTCCGGGACGTAGCCAGGAGGGAAGTTGATGGTGTAACCATCGGGGCATTTGGGGGTTGGGCAGCACTTGCCGGGCGCGGGCTGCTGCAGAGTACAGGCTGCTGGCAGGTTCCAGGTCACGCACCTGCAAGTCGGAGACGATTACATAAGACTCAATAAGAATAAGAATTATAACTATAATATTTATAATAATAATAATAATATAATGAATGGGCTCTAAGCGCTTCACATGAGACAGTACATAATATACAATTATAGTGCATGATTCCACACAAGAGCACATGAGGCCACAGAAGTGGAAAAACATAACAAAAACCTACATACACCAATACAATACTACAAATTGCAGATATAAAGACTCAATAATGATAATAATGATAATAATGATGATGATGTTGATAATAATAATAATAACAATAATAACAGCGATAGTAATACATAAGCTTACAGCTGGGCCAACAGCAAAGTGAGAGCTGTATTATCGATGTGGTTTCAATGGGAACTCATTTACAGCTTAGGTCTTTTTGTGAAGGACTATGACTTTCAAACTAGGAGGTAAAATAGCGGTGGCTTTTAGTGCTGCAGCCTTAGGGAGGGGGTGGTGGGGGTGGTGGGGGGCTAGTTCAGTTCAGAACTCTGGGTTCCAACTCAACGCCGACTGTCCTAAAAACCCTCTTGGCCGAGAGAGTGGGGATATAACTTGGGCAAGACACTCTCCACTATAATCAAATTCCAGCCCAAAGAGAGAGGGGGGAGAGAGGAAAGGTGGGGTGAGAGAGAGAGAAGGAGAGAGACAGACAGACAGACAGACAGACATAGATATACAGAGACGGATACAGAGAGAGAGAGAGAGAGAGAGAGACAGAGAGAGAGGGAGGGAGAGACAGACAGACAGGCAGAGACAGACAGATACACACAGACAGAGAGAGGCCTACAGTTACGAATACACCGAGACAGAAAGTCCGCGTGCACTGAATAGGGTGCAGGTGTACTTACCGAGCGGTACACTGGTACTGGCCAGTATCTCCATCCAGACATGAGCACTTGTACTCGCATCCATCATTCCACTGGGTACCGGCTGGGTGCACCTGTCCCTTGTACAGACAGCCCTTGGTTTGACCTGGGAAAGAACCGTGATGATTCCCAGTCAGTCGACATGTTGGTCGATTAACCAATCTATCAAATTGAAACACCAATCGATTTCATTCAGTCACTCATTCATATCCAACCAGTGGGTCCAACAAATAACTTGAGATTGACTGGTCCGTTCGTTAGTTCGTTCATGGTGTGTGTGTGTGTGTGTGTGTGTGTGTGTGTGTGTGTGTGTGCGTGTGTGTCTGTGTGTGCGCACGTACATATGTCTTTGTGTGTGTGTGTGTGTGTGTGCGTGCGTGCGTGTGTGTGCGTGCGTGCGTGCGCGCTCGTATGATGCACAGTGCAGATACTGACCGTTGATCTGAACGCCATCGCACACAGGCACAGAACAGCACTCTCCTGGGGGCTTGTTCATCACGCATCCAGCGGGCAGGTTATCGTAGGTCAGGCATCTGCAAACATGGAATTGTAGTAGTAGGGAAGGGGGGCGGGGAGGGGGGGTGGGTACACAGGAAGGGTCGGGTTTGTGTATGTGTGGGTGGGGCGGGGGGAGGGGGGGTGTTGTTGGGAGATGAGGAGCGAGGTAGAGTGTTGAGGTAGTGTGGGGGAACGGGCGGGGGATGGGTGTAGGAAGGAAGAGAGTGGAGAGAGGTGGGGGAGGGGAGAGAGACACAGACACACACACACACACACACACACACACAGAGACGAACACACACACATGCGCAGACACACACATAAACACAACACAACACAACCCAAACTACAACAACAACACTGAAAAACTCGCGCTGCCAGTGGGTGGTAGAAGCCAGTCTGTCCGATCACACACACACACACACACACACGTGCTGATGGATGTAATCACAACACAAGCACGACAACGACAACAACACAACGACAACATGGGTACCACAACATGGACATAACAACCATACCTGGCACCGCAGCGGTAGAAGCCGGTCTGTCCGTTCACACAGGTGCAGTTGTAATCGCAGCCATCCTGCCACTCCTCTCCGTGCTTGTAGATGCGGCCGTTGTAGTAGCAGCCCAGAGCTGGAAAACAAACCCCCCCAAAACATATAGATAGATAGATAGATACACAACCAAACACACACACACACACACACACACACACACACATACACGTCCGTGAGCGTGTGTGCATCAGACAAGGATATATCAGTTGAATGATTATTATCCAGTCGATCAAACACCGCGTCTACCTGTGTGTGTGTGTGTGTGTGTGTGTGTGTGTGTGTGTGTGTGTGTGTGTGTGTGTTGTCTCCCCCCCCCCCCCCCCCCCAATCTCTCTCTTACACCCCAACAAGTCAGAAAATATGCCAGTCGGGGGGAAAAGAGACTGTACGTACCTGTCACAAGAGAAACAACTGATAATGAATGTGTGTGTGTGTGTGTGTGTGTGTGTGTGTGTGTGTGTGTGTGTTGTGTTGTGTTGTGTTGTGTTGTGTTGTGTTGTGTGTGTGTGTGTGTGTGTGTGTGTGTGTGCGTGTGTGTGTGTGTGTGTGTGAGTGTGTGTGTGTATGTGTGAGATGCTTCACTTTTTAAAAAAAAAATAATGAGATGGTGATGTTATAAGCACTCACTCTGGCCAGTGACGAAGCTATCCTGATGAGCAGTGACGATGCCATGGTTGGAGCCAACAAGGTCTGGAAATCCAACCAAATTAAAACCAATTAATTTAAATACTAATATCATATTGATTGATTGATTGGTATGAACACTAGTATAGCGCCCATCCTTGGTAAAAAAAACAACAACAACAACAAAAAAAAAAACAAGCTCTAACCGTCCCACGAAGTCACCACCGTACAACAGGTTGCCCACCTCTGGGGGTAGAGTCGATCGAGACCTGCCGCTCTGATTATTCGTTTCCTGTGTCATTCAGTCTGACTTCAGTCACACACACACACACACACACAATCACACACTTACACACACACACACACACACACACACACACACACACACCACGTCCAAGGCTCAGCGTTATGCCAACAACCCTCACCTTCACCCACCCACGCACCCCAGTCCACTGAACCTGCCCTCCTCTCCACCCACCCACCCACCGATCCAACATCCACCCACACAACTGAACCACAAGACCTCAGGGGATAGGACGTCTGGACGAGGACAAGGAAGTAGGAAACGATGACAAAGACTGAACGAACGAACGTTCGAAGGAGGAAACTCACTGCAGAGGTTGCAGCGAGCAGGGCAGTTGTCGATGGCCCAGCTGCGGTACGGTTCGTTACAGGCTTCGGGGCCATACTGGTCACAGTTGCTCTGCTTGTCCTGACAGCTGCCGGAAACTGTAGCCACAGTAGCCACACGAGCACACACACACACACACACACACACACACACACACATTCATTATCGGTTGTTGTTTCTCTCGTGAAAATGGCGGCTTCTCTTTTACCAAGTCCGGTCAGTCATTTTCTTTTAATTATTTGTTTGATCATTATTTCAAATACATTCAAGTTTGATTCCACCTTCATGACACACTGACATCTAATGCCGACGTTTTTATTCTTCATAATTATGTGCATCAAAATATGCACTGATTTGTAAAGCAACACAACCAACAAATTAATCGAAAATCAGATTATCGTAAGTTTTCTCTTTTTTTTTCAATGCGTAAGGGATGTGGGTGCGTTTATAAAGAATTTTTACAAAATGTACAATGTCTAACCCAAAATGGGATGGGGTGGGCATTTACCAGGTTTTGGGCGTTTAGAAGGTAGTATGCTGCATACAGAGATAGACGAAACCTTACAGTTTGGCCAGCAGCAAAGTGAGAGCTGTATGGTCAATGGATTCTCCACTTCAACACCAATTCATTTACAGCTTCGTCTTTTGTGAAGGACTATGACTCTCTCAAACTAGGAGGCAAGATTGTACCATGCGGCTCTTAGTGCTGCAGCCTAGGGGCCTAGTTGTCCTTTGGGGACCGTCATAACTCCGACTATCACAAAGACTTCTTGGCCGAGAGAGTGGGGACGGGCAAGAATCTCCCCAATATAATCACATTCTAGCCCAGATAGTCGGGACAACAGTTGCCTTCTCTAGATGTTCAGATGATCCGAGTCGGACATGAATGACTATCATACACGGAAACAGTATAATGTACCTTGCCCAGCGTCTACAGTGAACAGAATAATGTACATTGTCCATTGCCTACAGTGAACAGAATAATATACACTGTCCATTGCCTACAGTGAACAGAATAATATACACTGTCCAGTGCCTACAGTGAACAGAATAATATACATTGTCCAGTACCTACAGTGAACAGAATAATATACACTGTCCAGTACCTACAGTGAACAGAATAATATACACTGTCCATAATATACACTGTCCAGTGCCTACAGTGAACAGAATAATATACACTGTCCAGTACCTACAGTGAACAGAATAATATATACTGTCCAGTGCCTACAGTGAACAGAATAATATATACTGTCCATTGCCTACAGTGAACAGAATAATATATACTGTCCATTGCCTACAGTGAACAGAATAATATACATTGTCCAGTGCCTACAGTGAACAGAATAATATATACTGTCCATTGCCTACAGTGAACAGAATAATATACATTGTCCAGTGCCTACAGTGAACAGAATAATATATACTGTCCATTGCCTACAGTGAACAGAATAATATACATTGTCCAGTGCCTACAGTGAACAGAATAATATACATTGTGCAGTACCTACAGTGAACACAATAATATACACTGTCCAGTGCCTACAGTGAACAGAATAATATACATTGTGCAGTGCCTACAGTGAACACAATAATATACACTGTCCAGTGCCTACAGTGAACAGAATAATATACATTGTGCAGTACCTACAGTGAACACAATAATATACACTGTCCAATGCCCACAGTGAACAGAATAATATACATTGTGCAGTACCTACAGTGAACACAATAATATACACTGTCCAATGCCTACAGTGAACAGAATAATATATACTGTCCATTGCCTACAGTGAACAGAATAATATACATTGTGCAGTGCCTACAGTGAACAGAATAATATATACTGTCCATTGCCTACAGTGAACAGAATAATATACATTGTCCAGTGCCTACAGTGAACAGAATAATATACACTGTCCAGTACCTACAGTGAACAGAATAATATACACTGTCCAGTGCCTACAGTGAACAGAATAATATACATTGTCCAGTACCTACAGTGAACAGAATAATATACACTGTCCAGTGCCTACAGTGAACAGAATAATATACATTGTCCAGTACCTACAGTGAACAGAATAATATACACTGTCCAGTGCCTACAGTGAACAGAATAATATACACTGTCCAGTGCCCACACGGGAACAACATAATGTACCTTGTCCAGTGCCTACAGCGAACAGAATAATATACACTGTCCAATGCCTACAGTGAACAGAATAATATACATTGTCCAGTGCCTACAGTGAACAGAATAATATACACTGTCCAGTGCCCACACGGGAACAACATAATGTACCTTGTCCAGTGCCTCCGGTGCCTTGACCAGGGACGCCGGAAACGACGATGACGGAGCTGGGAGTGGTGACGGGTCCGTTGCCACCGCAGTAGCCGCAGAACTTGGGGCAGTTGTAGCGGGCCCACGATTCGTAGGTGCCGACGCAGCCATCGAGTCCGTAGTCGGCGCAGTTGGGCAGTTTGTCGTTGCAGTTGGCCGGAGCTTGCGTGGTCTGAGTGCCTGTTGTTTTGAGATGAGTTGGTTTGAGTTGGTTGGTTAGTTGGTTTAAAACGATTTTTTTTATATATATAAATCGTCCAACAGTACACACGAATAACAAATACTGAAAGCCAATAGTAGTCGTAGTATTATCATCATAAGAATACAGCAGTGGTCAACAGATGACATGAACTTAACAACAAAGGATGTAAGACAATAGTTTTTATCATTATTATTACTATGATAAGAATACAGCTTTGGTCAAGCAGTCTCAAAAACAAAATCGACCCCACCACACCCCCAGAACCCCCCACACCCATACACACACATAGCAGCATCGTTAGTCACCACTCCCATCATCATCATCATCAACAGCAACAGTAGCAGTAACAGCAGCATTCATCATCATCACATTAAAGACAATAAAATGTCCCAAACTTCTGGTGGCGCGCGCGCACACACACTCTCACACACACACACACAAACCACACCATCACTGCCACCACCACCACCACCACAACAACAACAACACAAACATCAAATAACAACAAATCCGCTCACCACAGAAGCCGCAGTAGTAGGCACAGTTGTCCTTGGCCCAGGCGGTGTAGGGCGCCTCACAGGAGTACTTGCCGTACAGGTAGCAGTTGTCCTTGACGTCGCGGCACTGGGTGTCGGTGGGCGGGGGGCACTCGGCCTTCACGCAGCACGGGTTAGCAGGGTCTTGAACCAGGTTGCAGCCAGCCGGGAGGGCGGCGTAACGCTGACACCTGAAATGGAATGAAAGAGAGAAAGAATATAATATATAAAGTAAAAAAAAAATAAAAGAAAGAAAGAAAGAAAATAAATAAAGCACAAAAACGCTGGTTGAAACGCTTTTTTTCAGGGGGGAGGGGAGGGGGTGCTGGAGGGGGAGGGGGGGGGGGCTTGGGTGAGGGGGCTGTGCTGAGGAGGTAGGGAGCGCATTTTAATGCCCGTTCTTCAGGATCAGGATCAGGATTTGGGGTGTTTTTATGTATACAACTTAGCCATTTTTGGCTTTTTATGCCCCTTCAGATTTTACTCCCTTTTTTAAAAATTATTTTTTTATTGTTGGTCAGGTCGTTGACAAGCTCAGTCATTTTATCCATCTAAGTCGTATTTCGTTTTTGTCAATAACTCATGTTTATCTATGAGGTTCTTAAAAGTATTTATACTAGATGCACGTTTAATATTGTTTGTTAATTTGTTCCAATAACCTGTTACTCTGTTACTAAATGTAAACTTTCTGAAGTTTGTTCTGGAATATTGTTTAAATATTTTGTCTGTACTGTTTCTAGTAGTGTGTACCTTTGGAGTACAAAAAAAAGCATGCTTTGTTTACATCGTCAAACTCAAATATTTTGTACGTCTGTATCAAGTCCCCTCTTACTCTTCTTGCTTTATCTTCTTCCCATTATTATTATTATTATTGCAGATGGGAAGGAAAAGCACCATACACACACACACACACACACACACACACACACAAACCCCACCAAGTTCACGGCAATTTTCGTGCGATATTACCACCACTGTAGGTAATGCCTCAGTAGATGTATTCCATGTTCAGTGTTAAAAACCAGCGACCCTACCATCTTCCCACCCTACCAACCAGTCAAATCACCCAACCGATGGTTTGAACCCAGACTCCACTCACTTGTCTGTGCACTTGTAGATACCGTTCTGGGCGTCCGTGCACTCGCAGTCGAAGTCACAACCATCGGCCCACGTCTGTCCCTGGCTGTAGATCTTGCCCTTGTAGATGCAAGCAGCTGCAACCACGGAGAATACGTCATCTTCTCTGACGTCATCTGCACTGATGACGCTCTCTCTCTCTTTCTCTCTCTCTCATTGCTAGTTATCTGCTGGTTCCACTCTACATAGAATTGCAGAATTGCATCATGTTGTGCAAGTGAATCTGATGTCATTAGGTGAATTCTGTTTGTTGTATTTTTGTGGAATATATTTCACTAATTGCTTATAAATCCACCCCCAAACTCCCGATATATTATGTATTATGTGCCCATGGCCGAAATGCATTAAACAATCAACCATTCATTCATTCATTCATTCATTCATTCATTCATTCATTCATTCTCTCTCTCTCTGTGTAAGTAAGTATGTATGTATGTGTAGCCGTGTACTCGAGTGGGTTATCTGGCGAGAAGGACAAATGACGTAAGCTTAGCGTCAGTTGAAATCTTTGCACTGACGAACGATTAAACTAAAATCAAGTGTGCTTCTAACTGATTTAAGTGTGTGTGTGTGTAAGCACAACAAATGTAATATTGCAGTGAACAATACAGAGACTTGATTTAATAGATGATTAGGGAATAGGTTTAGTATGGGCTTTGCACTCAAACCGGGAATGGCGTCACATTCTGCGCGAGCTGTTTAAGGCTGGCAAGTTAGTTGCGAGAACGCCGTATGCTATACAGCGTGTGCGTGAAGCAGTATCTGAAGCATAAGAGCGCTATCTGTAGCATTATCTGAAGCTAAGCGCTTGGCTACATATGTATGTATGTGTATCATCCAGGGCCAGTCTTTGTCGTCTTCAGGCTGTTCTGACTCTGATTCTGACAGTACAGGCAAAGCTTCACTCACATCTGTATCCAGTGTTGGCGACGTTGGAGCCGGCGGGCCTTCCAGTGCCGGAGTATTTGCCGATGAAACCCAAAGGAGTCTGTGCGCCTCCGGTGCCTGTGCCCGGCTGTCCGGTGACCGAGTCGCA
>NC_134884.1:36588908-36591408 GCF_041734735.1 Babylonia areolata | reverse complement strand
CGAGACACTCTCCTGCCATAACCGAATTCTAGCCCAGATAGTCGGGACAGCAGTTGCCCTCTCCTCTACTGCCCTGATGGTCATCGTCGGGACACGACTGACTACCGACACATAATTATGGACACAGAGAAAGAGAGACAACACTCACTGAGTTTCTGGGGAGTCTGGTTGCCAGTCATGGTGGGCACGGTGCCACTGGCGGTAGGGTAAGGAGCGTAGGTCTGGCCGGCCCCGGGGGTAAGGTACACGGGGACGGTCACGCCAGGAGCCAGGGTCTGCCCGGGCAGGATGCCGGGAGCGAAGGTCTGTCCGGGGACGGGGGTAATGTAAGAGGGGAGGGTGTACCCGGGCGGGAGGGTCTGGCCGGGAACGATGCCCACGAAGGGAGCCTGGGTGCCCGGGGCATAGGTCTGTCCGGGCCTGGGGGTGAAGTTCCAGGGAAGGGTCACGCCGGGGGCCACCGTCTGCCCGGGCATGATGCCTGGGGGGAAGGTCTGGCCGGGCACGGGGG
Source organism: Babylonia areolata (assembly GCF_041734735.1). Classification (NCBI taxonomy): domain Eukaryota; kingdom Metazoa; phylum Mollusca; class Gastropoda; order Neogastropoda; family Buccinidae; genus Babylonia; species Babylonia areolata. The sequence goes on along the minus strand of NC_134884.1, from coordinate 36,590,897 downwards.
TGGCGTAGGGAGGGATGGTCTCTCCAGGCGGCAGGGTTCCTCCGGGGATCAGGCCAGGCTTCTGGTAGCCGCCGGTACCGGGGATGTTGCCGTTGACGTAGGTCTGGCCGGGTCTGGGGGTCATGTTAAGAGGGATGGTGACGCCAGGGGCCAGAGTCTGGCCAGGCACGATGCCAGGAGCGAAGGTCTGTCCGGGAACAGGGGTAATGTAGCCAGGGATGGTCTGTCCAGGGGGCAGGGTCTGTCCGGGGATCAGGCCGGTGAAGGGTCTGGGGTAGTTGTAACCCACGGTGACGCTGGGCCCATAGGTCTGGCCGGGCATTGGGGTCAGGTTGAGAGGGACGGTCATTCCTGGGGGCATGGTCTGCCCGGGGATGATGCCAGGGGCGAAGGTCTGACCGGGGACTGGGGTGATGTAGGACGGGATGGTCTGTCCGGGAGGCAGGGTCTGTCCAGGGATCAGGCCGGGTCTGGCATTGGGGCGGCCGCTACCCGGGGTGGTGTAGGGGACGTAGGTCTGGCCGGGTCTGGGGGTGAAGTTGAGCGGGATGGTGACGCCAGGAGCCAGGGTCTGTCCGGGACGGATGCCGGGAGCGAAGGTCTGGCCGGGGGCGGGGGTGATGTAAGAGGGGATGGTGACTCCAGGGGCCAGGGTGTAGCCAGGGACGATGGCAGGGGTGACGTCAGGGGCGTAGGTCTGGCCGGGTCTGGGGGTCATGTAGACGGGGATGGTCACGCCAGGAGCCAGGGTCTGTCCGGGGCGGATTCCGGGAGCGAAGGTCTGGCCGGGCATGGGAGTGATGTAGGAAGGCACGGTGTACCCATAAGGCAGGGTGTTTCCGGGCACGAGGCCGGGCCTCTGGGTGGTATCAGGGGCATAGGTCTGGCCGGGTCTGGGGGTCATGTAGAAGGGGATGGTGACGCCAGGAGCCAGGGTCTGTCCGGGGCGGATGCCGGGAGCGAAGGTCTGGCCGGGGGCGGGGGTGATGTAGGAAGGCACGGTCTGACCAGGAGGCTGGGTCATGCCAGGGATCAGGCCGGGTCTGGTGTAGTAGTATGGGGTGGTGTCAGGGGCGTATGTCTGGCCGGGCACGGGGGTGAAGTTGACGGGCACGGTGACGCCGGGAGCCAGGGTCTGTCCGGGCACGATGCCAGGGGCGAAGGTCTGTCCGGGCACAGGGGTGATGTAGGCCGGGATGGTCTGGCCAGGGGGCAGGGTCTGTCCGGGCAGGATGCCGGGCAATGGGTAGCGAGTCACCACGGGGGCGTAGGTCTGGCCGGGCCTGGGGGTGAAGTACAGAGGGACGGTGACGCCAGGAGCCAGGGTGTACCCGGGTCTGATGCCAGGGGCGAAGGTCTGGCCGGGGACGGGGGTGACGTAGGGAGGCAGGGTCTGGCCAGGAGCCAGGGTCTGACCGGGCCGGATTCCAGGGATGGGGTTGGTGACGTAGGGGGCGTAGGTCTGTCCAGGTGCAGGGGTGAGGTACACGGGCACCGTCACGCCAGGGCGCAGAGTCTGGCCAGGCATGATACCGGGAGCGAAGGTCTGACCGGGGACCGGGGTGATGTAGGGCGGCAGGGTCTGTCCAGGAGCCAGGGTCTGCCCGGGGCGGATTCCCGGCACGTGGTAGGGAGTGATCATGGGAGCGTACGTCTGGCCGGGTCTGGGAGTCAGGTTCTGAGGAACCGTCACGCCAGGAGCCAGGGTCTGTCCAGGCACGATGCCGGGGGCGAAGGTCTGTCCGGGGACGGGGGTGATGTAGGGGGGCAGAGTCTGGCCAGGAGCCAGAGTCTGACCGGGGCGGATTCCAGGGTAGGGGTACATCGTGATCATGGGGGCGTAGGTCTGTCCCGGTCTGGGGGTCAGGTAGAGGGGGACGGTCACGCCGGGAGCCAGGGTCTGGCCGGGGACGATGCCTGGAGCGAAGGTCTGTCCGGGCAGGGGAGTGACGTAAGGCGGGATGGTCTGTCCAGGGGCGAGAGTCTGTC
>NC_134884.1:36561408-36583908 GCF_041734735.1 Babylonia areolata | reverse complement strand
TGGTGGTCTGGTACTTGGCGTCGAAGTTGCAGACAGGCTGAAGACAGCACTGACCAGACTGCTGAACCAGGGTGCACTGGGGAGGCAGGTTGTAATAGGTGGGGCACCTGTCACCAGATTGACACAAGTTTACACGTGGGCCAACAACCGCGAGCTATGATATAATCAGTGGTCCCTCCACTGCGATGCGAAGTCATTTTCAGCTCAGTCTTTTGAGAAGAGCTATGACTCTCAAGACAGGAGGCCAGATAAACGCAGGTTGTAATAGGTGGGGGACCTATCGCGAGATTGATACAATTTTGCAAGTGGGCCAACAGGAAAAAACTGAGAGCTATAATCTGACCAATGGTCCCTCCACTGCGATGCGAAGTCAATTTTAGCTCAGTCTTTTGCGGAGAGCTATGGCTCACTCAAGGCAGGAGGCCAGATACCATTGGCTTTGTGCTGCAGCCTTGGGGGGTCGGGGGGTGGGGGGGGGGGGGGGGGGGCAAGTTGGCCTTTGGGGACAATCCCCAGCGCCATCTGTTCTAAAATCCTCTTGGCTGAGAGAGTGGGGGATGTTGGGGATGTCACTTGGGCTAGACACTCTCCATTAAGAATCAAATTATTGTCCAGACAGTCGTGACAGCAGTTGCTTCCGGCACAGTTGTTCTGATGGTCATAGTCGGTCACGACTATCACACACACACACACACACACACACACACACACACCTCTCTGCCACTACAGACGATGGAAAGGGGGTGGAGGGTGAAGGGCGGATGTTGCATGATAAATAGCCTCCCAGTTCAATAGATGCGCGGGCCTGCTTGCGACTGAACCCCCTTCAGTGTTGTGCATACGCATACAGAAGAATGCACATGCTAAAGGTCATGTAATCCATGTTTGCGTCCGGTGGGTAATGGAAACAAGAACATTGTTTACCTCCGTAAGCGGTGTATGGCTGCCTACATGGCCCACGTAAAAGCCCACTCGTACACACGAGTGAACGAGAAAGTTGCAGCCCACGAATGAAGAAGAAGAAGAAGAAGAGAAATAAGAAGAGGAAGCAGAAGAAGAAGAAGTATGAAGGAGAAAAGTGGATTTGAATCGAATCGATTCTGGGAACTCACTTGTTGTAGCACTGGTAGTTTCCAGTCTCAGCGTTGATGCATTCGCAGTCGTAGGCACAGCCATCAGCCCACTGTTCGCCTTGGCTATACTGCTTGCCCTTGTAGAAACACTTGCCGACTGCAACACAGTCATAGTCTTCAATCTTCAAACTGGAAGGTCAGCCGTCATTACTGACTATTAATGACCTGTGTGCGCAGAGGCGTAAATACCTAGCTAAAACCTAAGTAGACCTATCTTTTCCTCCGGAGGGGGTGACAATGAGAAAGAGCATGTATACATGCTCCCTCCCACCGTTACTCGCAGCGTCCCTCCGGGGGAAAAAAAAGGGGGGGGGGAGGGGGCGGGGGGGACTAAACTGTGATCTTGTTCAGCTCCCTCTTGAAAGCTGCCAAGGAGGGAGCCTCTGCTGCTGTTGCAGGCAGGGAGTTCCAGACGGGGATGGTTGATGGGAAAAAACTGTATTTATAAGGGTCAGAGGAGGAGCTAAGATGGACAAATTTGTGTCGATGATTTGATCTTGTTCTGCGGATCCTTTCTTGAGAAATTTGTCAAAGGTAACAGAAAGGTTCACAGTCCTAGAACCATCGGAGCATTAAGTATACATTCCCACTGTGTCTTGGGCTTGCCGTTGGATTGCGCCTGGGACACAGTCTTCTCCTTCCACCCGTTCTTAACCTTCCCCAACCGAAAGTCAGATACCCATTTACATTCTGGGTGGATCGGAGCGAGGAACATCAGAGTAAAGTGCCTTCTTTTCCAAAGAACACGACACCATGCCAGAAATGATGGTTCGAACCCTTACAAACACTGGTGAACACTGTGATCAGAAATCCAACGCTTGATTTTGCTACGATGTCTATTATTATCATTATTATTATTATCATATTAAAATAATTTCTAGTTTCATTGATGTAACGTCTGTCTGTCAGTTTGTTGATGGACGATTTCTTCCTCGTTCTAAGTTTCCTGAGTATGGGATGCTATGTCAGGCTAATATATTGAACTCGTGCAATGATGTTCATTCGTGTTGTATTGCGTCATTTTTATGCACAACTGCATTTATATGAAGAAGAAGAAAAAGGCAGACAAAGACAGAGATAAAGAGAAATGGCTTTAAAAAAAAGTTATGTCGTGAATGATTGAATAAATGAATGAATGAATGAATAAAGGAAGGAAGAAAGGAGGGATGGAAGGACGCCAAAACAAATTCAACAAATAAAAAGATGAAAAATACTCACAGTATCCAACTCCGACGGTCTGGTCCGCTGAAAAGACAAAATCATTTTTGTTCACATTTTTTTTTACATCATTTTCATTAGTGGTAGTAGTAATTGTAGTTGCAGTAGCAGCAGCAGCAATATTAGTTGCAGCAGCAGCAGCAGCAGCAGAAGTTGCAACAGCAGCAACAGTAGTAGTAGCAGTAGAAAAGTAGTAGTGCAACAGCTAGTACTTCTATTGCCACGAGTTAATAATACATAATGAGGTTTGATTTATAGTTTCATGACTGTGTGTGTGTGTGTGTGTGTGTGTGTGTGTGTGTGTGTGTGTGTGTGTGTGTGTGTGTGTGTGTGTGTGTGTGTGTGTGTCTGTGTGTGTCTGTGCGTGTCTGTGTGTGTATGTGTGTGTGTGTGTCTGTGTTTGTGTCTGTGTCTGTGTCTGTGTGAGTGTGTGTGTAGGAGGAGTAACAATCTCGCTCCGTTTACGGAACTCGAACCCTGCTTTGGCGGATAGTTTACCACTAGACCATCGCTCTGACATACCGCAGAAGCCGCAGTATTTTCGGCAGTTGTCCATGGCCCATGGCTTGTAGGTGACACAGGAGCTCAGAGCGTAGGAGGCACAGTTGTCCAAGTTGTCCACACAGGGAGGAGGAATGGTGGGGATGGAGGCTGCGAAGAATAAGTGAATATATGAATATAGCTTTACATGTCTTTTGCATGTTGAAAAATATAACATTGATAACGATTTGCAGATTTATCAGGAGTATCTCTGTCCAGATAGTTAGTTATACAAGAACAGAACAACAACAACAACAACAACAACCAAACCAAACCAAACAAAAACAACAAAAGAAATATTGTGGACATAGTGTTAGGTTCGTTTCGGTGTTTTGTTGTATTGGTTTGTTTGTTTGTTTGTTCGTTAAATGGGGCTATACAGTTTCGAAGAAACGTTTCTGCTGTTGTTTAACTCTCTTTCTCTCTGTGAGTGTGTGTGTGTGTGTGTGTGTGTGTGTGTGTGTGTGTGTGTGTGTGTGTGTGTGTGTGTGTGTGTGTGTGTGTGTGTGTGTGTGTGTGTGTGTGAACAAACAAACAGACAAAAAAACCCATCTCTATCACCTGTACACACAGCTTCAAATAGTCATCAACGTCAGTAAGGTGGATAAGAAAGACATCCTCTATTCTATGGTCAGAGTCGCGTCAGTCAGTAAGTCAGTCAGTGTCAATCAATCAGTGACTCAGTCAGTCAATCAATCAATCAGTCTAGCACACCCAGCAAGGGGCTGCAGCAAGCACACTCACTGGCGCAGTATCCGCAATATCTGGGACAGTTGTCCTGGGCCCAGCGCACATAGTTGGTGCAGGAGGACGGGTCGTAGGAAGCGCAGTTAGGGATGGTATCCTGGCACGGGTCCACTCCTGGCGACTGGGTAGTCTGGGCTGGAACAACCACCACGACGACAAAACGATGATGATGACAACAACAGCAGCAACAACAACAGCAGCGGCAGCAACAACGACAACAGTAATGACAACAGCAATAATGACGATGACGACAACAGCAACAGCAATAACAATTATGACAATAACGGTGTTGAAGATGGTGAGCTAATGCCGGAAATAACAAAAGATAGGTCAAAATTGGTTGAGCTGAAACAACAAGAACAACAACAACAGCGACAACAACAACATTATCAAAACAACAACAAGAACAACTGCAAACGATGATGAAAATGGCGCGATATGTTTCATGGCATCGATATGGTCAAGGATGTTCCGAGCAAACTAGAACCTTTTAAATTGTTGCTGCTTCAGTGAGTGAGTGACATATGTTTATCCAGCTCCGATTAAGAGGGGTTGTATGTGGAGAAGGGGGCGTGGTGGATGCAGAAACTGAATGTCCTGAAACAATCCAAATAGAGATGTGCTGGTGTTGTACATTATTATAGTGTAAGAAGTGTTGTTTGCTCACAATACTTCGTGCTCGTTAGCATTCTACTGTGTGGTAAGGTATGGTGTGGTGCGATGACGTGTTGTGTAATGTGGTATTGTGTAGTGCATCGTATCGTATCCTATCGTATTGCATTGTATATGACTTACCACTTGGTGTGTACGGAGGAAGAGTGGCAGGGATAGCTGAAACACAGAGTGTGTACGAATTAGATTGACATAAAAAAGATAACCTACATATTCATATACATACCCCATACCCGTGTTCATTTTACACTCTGATATACCTCTTACACCACACCCTCGCAAAGGCTTAAAGTTATATACCTTTACTCCACCGTGGGCAACCAACTTCTGACTGCTGTTTAATAGAAACCGAAAGTTCCGATAACTTCCGGTTTCAAATATTGCATGAGACATACGTATTTCCATGAACTGGGAGTGTATTCCCTTGAAAGCGCCGAAACAGAAAATATGTAAACTAATTAAAATGCGAGGTACATATAAACGTTTTGTAAACAATACATGTTACATTTTAACGATTGAATCTAAAATCATACCTTCACAGATATAAAAAAAATATATATATATATACATATATATATATATTTATTTAACCCTTCTACTCCGTTGGGGCGGTGGTTTAGTGGGTAAAACGTCTGACTTAAGATCAGAAAACCCGGGATCGACGCCCGGTCGCTCCAACATTTTTTTTTTCTGCCTGTTTAAAACATGCAGCCCTTTTATCTCCCGATGTACACGGTCTTTGCGCCCGCACCAGCTAAAACTCACCGTCGCAAGTCTGCTATTGGCAGGAAAAGAGAGAGACTTGAATCCTTCCCACCTCCAACCACACACACCCACACCCCTTACAACTTCACCCACCCCCATCAACACACGTAAATACACCCACACTTAAGATTTTTTTTTATCCACACACACACACACACACACACACACACACAAAACCCTCACCATTGTAAGTCTGTTGCTGTAGGAAAAACGTGAATCCCACCTTCTTCCACACCCACATCCACACCACCCACACACCTACCCTTCCACCACCAAAGACCTACAACACAGAATTTCTATGTACGGTCATTGCATGTCCACAACCCAAAACCCACGAGTTTGTGATAGGGGAAAAAAAGATTTTCCTGAACTTGAAGACAAACTTATGGTCTGAAACATTAAACGCCTCCAATCAAAATTGAGTCTTGTGATACAACCTACATTTTTGTTGTTGTTTTGTTTTTTGTTTCCTTAACTTTCTCCATTTGTACTCGTAATTTTCAAAGCCTCATCAGTCTTCTTTTTTTTTTTTTTAATTTCACATTCTCTCTCTCTCTCTCCCTCTCTCTCTCTCTCACACACACACCACCACCACCACCACCACCCACAACACACACACACACACACACACACACACACACACACACACACACACAAACACACAACAACAACAACAACCATACTCTCACCATCACAAGTCTGCTGCTGGAACAGAGACTTGATCTCGCCCAGCTTGGAGAAATCGTCCACGGTGAAGACGTGACTGGAGTCGGGGTCGGTGGCGATCTCGTTCAGTTCGGATCGGGACACCCCGCTACCGACGCCCACGGCGAAGAGCGTCATCCCAGCCTTGCGAGCAGCATCGGCCTGGGCCCGCGTCTGGTCCGGGTGGTTGGATTTGCCGTCGGTGATGATGATGCCGATGTTAGGAACCCCTGGGCGGTCTCCGTTGTTCGCGTTGAACATGGAGTTCTTCAGGAACTGTAGGGCTCCGCCTTTGGGTTTGGGTTTTTTTTTTTGTTGTTGTTGTTTTTTTGGGGGGGTGGGGGGGGGGGGGGGGCGGTTGGGGGGTTAAAGGGTGTGGCGGGGTAAGGGTGGGGAGGAAGGAAGGAGTGATGATTAGACTCAGGAAACAGTTCTAGTTTATTTTTGTTGGTTGTCTAGGTTACAGAAATTCACTACTGCTGGCGACATGTTGCAGTCGTTAGAATGTAAAAAAAAAAAAAAAAAAAAAAAAAAAAAGTGAATAAATAAACTACATTTGAACAAGTCACGGGATCGTTTAAGATATCTATTATCATTACTGTGATGTTACCAGTGTAAGAACTTGCGTGAGTATATATATATATATATATATATACTTTAGCAGAAAACACACACACACACACACATACCCCACCCCACCCCAAACCACCCCACCCAACACACACACCCTCCAAAACTCCTCCACCTCTCTCTCTCTCTCTCTCTCTCTCTCTCTCTCTCTCATATCATGTATATCAACAGTGCATGCTGTCATTATTAGTTTCATATCTTTGTATCCCCTTTCAGGAGGGGCCATGGCCTAAACTGAATAAATTTCGTTTCGTTTCGTGTCGTTTCGTCTCTCTCTCTCTCTCTCTCTCTCTCTCTCTCTCTCTCTCTCTCTCTCTCGCTCTTTCTCTCTCTCTCTCACCAGTGTTGGTGCCTCCAGACTGGTACTTGATGTTGTTGATGGCAGTCAGCATCTGCTGCTTGTCGTTGTAGCGGTTGAGGTGGAACTCGGTGTAGGGCCTGGAGGAGAACTTCTCCACTCCTACGCGGATCTTGTCCTGGCCCACGTCCCAGTCCTTCACCAGGCTGTTGACGAAGGACAGCAGGAGCCTGAAGTTGCTGGAACCCACGCTGCCGGACGAGTCCAGCATGAAGGTGATGTCGGCCTTGGTGCCGCAGGCTGTGTGTGGTAAGGGAAAGAGAATTATTATCATTATTATTATTATTATTATCATCATTATTATCATTATTGTCAGCCTTGGTGCCGCAGGCTGTGTGTGGTAAGGGAAAGAGAATTATTATTATTATTATTATTGTTAGTGCGAGCCTTGGTGCCGCAGGCTGTGTGTGATAAGGGAAAGAGAATTATTATTATTATTATTATTATTATTATTATCATTATTGTCAGCCTTGGTGCCGCAGGCTGTGTGATGGGGAAAGAGAATTATTATTACTATCATTATCGTTATTATTATTATTATTATTATTATTAGCATCATTATCATTATTGTCAGCCTTGGTGCTGCAGGCTGTATGTGGGTAGGAGAGAAAGGACAGACAGACAAAAAGAGATGTAGACAGATATACAGATGTAGACAGACGGGAAAGAGAGAAAGAAGAGAGAGACAGAAAGAGATATAGACACACATACAGATGTAGATAGACGGGAAAGAGAGAAAGAGACAAACAAACATACAGAGTCAGTTAGATCGAGACTGAGTGAGTGAAAGACAGAGACAGAAACAAAACCAACAAAGAGAGAGGGAGAGAGAGAGAGACAGAGACAGAGAGATGCACGATTACAAGCCACACACACACACACACACACACACACACACACACACACACACACACACACACACACACACACACACAAACAAACAAACAAACAAACAAACGAAAAACAACAACAAACGCAACATATGTGTGGAGTGATGGCCTAGAGGTAACGCGTCCGCCTAGGAAGCGAGAGAATCTGTGCGCGCTGGTTCGAATCACGGCACAGCCGCCGAAATTTTCTCCCCCTCCACTAGACCTTGAGTGGTGGTCTGGACGCTAGTCATTCGGATGAGACGATAAACCGAGGTCCCGTGTGCAGCATGCACTAAGCGCACGTAAAAGAACCCACGGCAACAAAAGGGTTGTTCCTGGCAAAATTCTGTAGAAAAATCCACTTCAATAGGAAAAACAAATAAAAAAACTGCACACAGGAAAAAATACAAAAAAATGGGTGGCGCTGTAGTATGGCGACGCGCTCTCCCTGGGGAGAGCAGCCCGAATTTCACACAGAGAAATCTGTTGTGATAAAAAGAAATACAAATACAAATACAAATATACTCACATTGTTTCTGAGGAGTTTGTTGCACCTCTGTAAAGGAAAACCCCGAAGGAAACGAATGTTAGATTTCATGAAGGCGTAAATGAATGACTGAACAATATAAATAAATAATTGATATAAATACTATACAACCCCAACACCTAATAAAGTATTCTTGCACCTTGTAAGTGTGTTTATTGAATGGTGAAGCTTTGTGTTTTTGCTGTGAATGAAATGTCCTTTTCTTGATATTTTCAGGGTGTTTTTTTTTTTCCTTTTATATCGCTTTTTTATTACCAGGAAACGTGTCAACAATTTATCTTTTCAGACAGCAAAATATTCTTGTATGTTCTGTTTGTTTGTTTTTTGTTTGTTTGTTTGTTTGTTTGTTGTTGTTTTTTGTTGTTGTTGTTTTGTTTTGTTTTGTTTTTGTTTTTTGAGTGATGAAACTTGTGGTGTACTGTGGATGAAATATTTTTTAAAAAAAGAAAGAATTATGTTTCTGTTGTGTCGTGTGTGTGTGTGTGTGTGTGTGTGTGTGTGTGTGTGTGTGTGTGTGTGTGTGTGCGTGCGTGTGTGTGTGTGTGTGCGTGTGTTTGTGTGTGTGTGTGTGCGTGCGTGTGTGTGTGTGTGTGTGTGTGTGTGTGTGCTTGTGTGTGTGTGTGTGTGTGTGTGTGTGTATGTGTTCAATGTTGTTTTTTCATATATTTTTTTTTTATCAGCAAACGTGTCAACAACAACAATCATTTCTCTTTTAAGAGAGATAACAACAAAAGTATTCTTGTAAAGTTCCCCTCCCCTCCCCGCACCCGCACCCCCCACTCAACTCCCATACCACCCACGCCCTCCACGCCCCCTCCACGCCTCCCTCCTCCCCCTTTTCCTCTCCCTCCATCTCAGCACACACGCTCACGTTCGCAAGCCTTGGCGGCCAACAGGTTTTTGAGGGACTTGAGGGAATCGAAAGTGGCGGCCTTGTACACGTTCTGACTGTCGGGGTCAGACGCGATCGCGTTGAGCTCACTGTCGTCCACACCGTCGCCCACGCCGATAGCCAGCACGTGGATGCCTTTCAACAACGAACAAACAAACATATGATTATATAGACTGATTGAAAACGGATACAGCAACAACGAGCAAACAAACATATGATTATATAGATTGATTGAAAACGGACACAGCAACAACCGACCAACCAACCAACCACCAAATATATGATTATATAGATTGATTGAAACGGACACAGCAACAATGAACAAATAAACATAGGATTGTATTGATTGAAAACGGACACAGCAACAACCGACCAACCAACCAACCACCAAATATATGATTATATAGATTGATTGAAACGGACACAGCAACAGCTAACCAACAAATATATAATCATATAGATTGATTGAAACGGACATACAACAACTAACAAACACACATATATAATCATATAGACTGACTGAAACGGACATACAACAACTAACAAACATGTGGTGTGATCGAGGCGTTGGGTCCTTCGTATGACTCCACTTCAAAGACACTTGTAAATATGGCCGCCTGTCCCCGGTCACAGACCAAGCTCTAAAAGCTAAGCGCTTTGTAGAACACGAGGTCCTTAAATTTTCGCAACAAGCTGCCTACCTTGGGGGTAGAGCCGACTAGAGAGAGCTGCCTTTCTTTAGGCACTCATTATTCGTTTGCTTCATTTGGGACGTCATTCACATGTTAGTCTTTTGTGAACAACTGTGACTCTCAAACTAGGAGGGAATATTACACTGGCACTTGGTACTGCAGACTTGAGGTCCAGTTGACCTTTAGGAACCATACCAGCGCCGACTCTCCTAAAAGCCTCTTGGCCGAGAAAGTGAGGATGTAACCTGGGCAAGACATTCTCCACTAAAATCAAATTCTAGCCTAGATAGTCGGGACAGCGGTTGCCTCCTCTGCTGTTCTGATGGTCGTATATAAGTCGGACACGACTGACTATTGTACTCACCAGCATCTCTGGCTTTCTGGGCCGCGGCGGCGGTGTCGCCGGGATTGTTGGACCTGCCGTCAGTGACGACGACAGCGATCTTGGGCACTCCGGCGCGGTGTCCGGCAGCCGTGGTGAAACTCTGGGTGGCCAAGTTGGTCAGGGCGGGGCCAGTGTTGGTGCCGCCTCCGGTGTAACTGTTGGTTAACAAACAAAGAAGTGTGAAATTTTCTTTCATATGTGTGTGTGTGTGTGTGTGTGTGTGTGTGTGTGTGTGTGTGTGTGTGTGTGTGTGTGTATATATATATATATATATATATATATATATATATATATATACATACATATATTGCTCTTCCAAAAAAGCCAGCTATTCTTCCTTCCTTCCTTCCTCCCCCCTCCCCCACCGTCCTCCCTGCTTTTCTACTGCTTCTACTCTTTATCTGTGTCTGTATTTGCCTGTCTGTCTGTGTCTGTATGTCTCGATCTCTATCACTCTCTGTCTGTTTGTTTCTGTTTGTCTGTCTGTCTGTCTCTCCCATCCTCTCTCTCTCTCTCTGTTCAACACAAATGGAGGGGACACAGTCGGGGGAAATGAACATAATTTGGGAGGGGAACTAGGCAGGAGAAAACACAAACAAGTGATTATAACAGTGCACCACCACACCACACCACACCACACCGCACCGCACCACACCACACAACAACACTCACGGGATGTGATCCATAGCGTTGTTGATGGCCGCCTTGTCACCGAAGGTGCCCAGGGTGAACTCGGTGTTGAAGGAGGTGGAGAAGGTGTCCACGCCCACCTGCACGTCGTCAGGGCCGATGTCGAAGTTGGAGGAGACGTCCTTGACGAAGCTCAGCATCTTCTCGAAGTTGCCTTGCTGCACGCTTCCGGACTTGTCCAGCAGGAAGACAATGTCGGCTCTTCCGCCGCAGTCTGTTGTTGTGTGGGGTGTAGGAGAAAGGGCAGATGATGGTGAGCAGTGGAAGGGACAATACAATACAATACAATACAATACAATACAATACAATACATCTTTATCAATCCGATTGGAAATTGCATCTGCATTCAAAGACTCGTCACTCACACCAATCAGTCTCTCAGCCAAAAGTCTAAGAGTCTAACACACACACACACACAGATATAGATATATATATATATATATATATATATATATATATATATATATATATATGAACATAGCAAAGTTTTGACTTTAACGTGAAAAGATTGAATTAAAATATCAAAGTGATAAAAGCTTAACAACTTGCTTTATAACACGATAAGAAAAATTATAACATGTATTTTAAAGAAAACTATGAAGCGCTATTGCGCTATTTCCGCGGTGGGGCGGAGGGCGTGAGGGGGGGATGGTAGGGGATGGTGGGGGGGCCGAGGGGGAGAGGGGTTTGGGTCTTTGTCTGGGATGACTCTGTGTGTGTGTGTGTGTGTGTGTGTGTGTGTGTGTGTGTGTGTGTGTGAGAGAGAGAGAGAGAGAGAGAGAGAGAGAGAGAGATGGAGGGAAGGGGAGAAACAGACGAACAGAGACACAGAGGGACGGACTGACAGAAAGAAAAAGACTCTCAAAAGATGCTCTGTACACTCATTTCGTCTCTTCTATAGCGTTTTCCAACTTTATTAAAGAAATATCGTGATAATACTTACTGGAAGTCTGAGCAGGAGTAACCATTGCCATTGTTGGTTTCACTGGAACAACACAAATAATAATAATGATAGTAATAATAGTAAGAAGAAGGAGAATAACAATAACAACAATTAGAAGAAGAAGAAGAATTGTGGTTATTATAATATTGACAACGACAATGATTAAGCAGTAATTGTTTTGTTGAACTTAATTGAGTTACAAACAAAAAAAAAAACAAAAAAAACACAACCCAGAAGCAAATTGTAAAAACAGAGATTGTTTGAGCTCTCTGATTCACATTTGTACACACACACACACACACACACACACACACACACACACACACACACACCATCGCAAGCCTTCTGCTGCAGGGAAGCCTTGATGAGGTTGAGGGCGTCGAAGCTGTCGACGATGAAGACGTGCTGGTTGTCGGGGTCCGTGGCGATATCCTCCAGCTCAGACTGCCTGGGGCTGCTTCCCACACCGATAGCGAACACAGTCACGCCCTTGGCCCTCAGCCTCTGGGCCTCATGAGCCGTCGCCGCGGCGTCGTGCGACCGTCCGTCCGTGATCACGATGGCGATCTTGGAAGCGTTGGGTCTGAGGGTAAAGAAACGAAACAAAAGGAACATTTTTTTTTTTTCAAGGGAGGTAAAAATGGGTGGGCGCTGACAGTGTTGCGACGCGCTCTCCTTTGGCAGGTCTAGAGGAGCATGAATTTCACACAGAGAAATCATTTGTGACGAAAAGAGTAATACAATACAATACAATACAATACAATAGGTGAATAAGCACTAAAAGATATTATTTCGAGGGTGTAAAAGAATAACCACAAAAACGATAGTTTATTTCAAGGGGGTACATGAATAAGCACTAAAATGATAATTTATTTCAATGGGGGAAAAAAAAGGAGGAATCTTGTATGAACAGTTTTGCGTAAGCAGGTGCCCTAACGACTCTGCTCTTCATCTATATGCCTCTCGTTTGATCTGAAGCGCTTGCTTATTTATTACTCGAGTCATTTGGGTTTGTAAAGTGCTGAGAGCTTGCGCTCCTGCTCGCATCATGGCGCTATATACAAAAGATGAGTCATCATTATTATTGCTGTTTGTTAATTATGATTATGATTCTTCTGATTTTGACCACATACCTGGCACCGTTGGCGGCAGTGAAGCTGACGTCAGTGGCGTACTGAAGACCGGCGTGAGTGTTGGTGGGAGACATGTTGGTGAAGACCGCATGCGACACGGCATTCTCGATGTCCTGAACACCACACCACACAACCATCATATGATGATAATGACAATAACAAAAACAACAATAATAATTTATAATAAAAGTAATAATAATTATCATTATTATTATTATTATTATATAAACAGTCGAGTGGTTAAGGCGTTGGACTTGATATTAATCATCATCATCATCATCATCATGGTGAAAGCATTTATAATCATAGCACTGAATCTTGTGCAAAGACAATCCAAACCGCATGCACAGCTCCAGTGAGTTTTCTGTAGGAGGTTTGTGAATGGAAATCTTCATTCTTTTGTAGAGATGGAAAAAACAAACAAACAACTTCATCGTATGATTCTTTTTTTTTCTTTGGGGATGTGGGGAGGGATTAAGTCTTAATGGCATTGACATTTTACACACACACACACACACACACACACACACACACACTAATAATAATAATAATAATAATAACAATGATAATAACCAAACGTAAACAACGAAATGAATTTGCTAAACGCATGAAACTTGGGTGGTTTGGTGTTCGTGTCAGTGGTGCTGCATGCATTGTCTTGAACCCATCCACAACCAACGACGTGTATATACCCTATACCCTATTCTCCTATACCTGTTTGTTGCTGAAGGTGTTGAGGTGGAACACGGACTCGGCCTTGCCGGTGTAGGTGAACATGCCGACCTGCACGTCGTCGGGCCCGATCTGGAACCCGTGCACGGTGTCTCGGATGAAGTCCTTCATCTTGTTGAAGTTGGCGGCGCCCACGGATTTGGTGGCGTCCACAACAAACACGATGTCAGCGGGATTCACTCCGCACCCTGTAAGAGTGTGTCGTAAAAAGGAAAAAAAATTAATTAAAAAAGAAGAAGCTAAGTTATTCAGTCTATTGTGAATGCAAATGCGAATTGTTTATTCATCAGGCCATGGCCCCTCGTGAAGGGGTAATAATAATAATTATTATTATTATTATTGTTAGAAAATATTTAGAACAAAATCAGGTTTCAACAAAATAATAACGAGAAACAATAGTTTATTCAGTCTATTGTATACCAGTGTGTGTGTGTGTTCGTCTGTCATTACTTGTTAGTGTAGGGCTCAGCGCTTGGCCTAAATCAGAGACTGGAATCAGTTTACCGTGCTAGGCCAACAGCAAAGTGAGAACTGTTAGTATGATCAATGGTTTCTCCACTGCGATGGGGATTCGTTTACAGCTTTCTGTTTTGTGAAGGACTCTGCCTCTCAAAGCAGAAGGCAAGGTTGCACTGGCTCTTAGTGCTGCAGTCTTGTGGGGGGGACAAGCTGGCTTTTGAGAACATCCCAATGCTCACTGTCATGAAGTCCTCTTGGCCGAGAGAGTGGGGATGTAATTTGGGTAACTCGGAAGCTCACAACTTTAATCAAATTCTAGTCCAGATAGTCGGGACAGCAGTTGCCTCTTCAGGTCACGACTGACTGTCATATATGCATACATACATACATACACACTTGTCTTAATGTGCATTTAAACGTATGTCTTTGGGTACACACAAGTGGTTGCGATGCCTCTGCAGACACGTTGTGTGAGCGTGTATGCGTTATGTGAGTTATTGTACTCCATGTTATTCAGTTCAGTATTTTACCTGTGTAGCATGCTGTGTTTATGTTCATTTTGGCCATGTGCCCCCAGCGTTTTGTTGTTTTGGGTTTTTTAACATAAAGACTACTCTGATTTTGACTGATCCGACACCAGATCTTAAATGAGGACCATGGATATCTACATTCTGCTGTTAATGTGTGTGTGTGTGTGTGTGTGTGTGTGTGTGTGTGTGTGTGTGTGTGTGTGTGTGTGTGTGTGAAATTGTCAAAAGAATTAAATTGAAACGAAATCATACTAGTGAACGAGTTACTATTCTTGTCCTTTAATTTTCAAAATTTCTCCCAGGACCATTTCTGTAAAAAGCAAAGAAGCAAACCTTTTTCATTTTAAACACAAAATAACTGAAATAGCCTAATTTGAGTAACTAATATCATGAGCAACGAAATCTATAAATAAATAAAAAATTAATCTGAAACATGAATCTTCAACAAACCCTGAATAACCTGACAGATGCTAATCTATTGGTCCATAAACTTGATGATACATAACCTAAACTTTGTTCGTGTTCTATATTAAGGTATGTGAATAGTACCACTGAATCCCTAGGCGAATGCTGTATACAAAGACATCACGAATGCATGTCCTTTTAACCCCTTGAATACTGTAAAGAGTTGTCATCATCCCTCTATAGTTCGCGATGTCGCGTCACCCCACAGACTTGCGCGTTGATGACGGAGACAGAAAACAGAACAGCTCCAACAATGAAAGAACTCAAAAGTCACAGGTTCATCGTGACCTCCAGCGAAACCAAAGTGACTAAAGGCACAGACTGAAACGTAATGCACTTTATGATAACCTTTTGTCCTCCAAATCTGTGGGTGAGATATAACTCGAGATATAAATTTATAACATTTTGTATCTCAGCCTTATCTGTCTCTCCATCGTCTGACCCCTTCCCGCATTCAAAGGCCTACATACTTGCGCATGCGTGTACGCACACGCGTCACGATCCTTTATGACAGTTGCTGCTGTGACCGCTGATAGCAAACGACCCGAATCTCTTCCCAACTCTCCCTCTCTCTTTCACAAACACTGAAATCCCCCCCCCCCTCCCCCGCTCTCTCTCCCTCTCAATATCATCAAGATAAAATTTTCAGTTCCAAGGAGTCGTATCATCCTGGAGAGAACCGTATACGCTACAACAACATCTGCTGTTAAAAAGGAAAAAAGAGAGAGAGAAAAAGAAAGAAGCTGCAGCAAATACTTAATCTTTGCATAAACATAACATACTGACAAGTCATGAGATAGTGTGTGTGTGTGTGTGTGTGTGTTTTCGAGATACTGAAAGATGGACAGACAAAGTTAAAAGAGGTGGAGGAATGCTGCTATAATGTGATGTACGTAAGATGTGTACAATATATATATGTATATATATATATATATATATATATATGCAGGCAAATCGATGTATGTAGTGTGTGGTAAGGTAAAGTGATGCAAGGTAAGCACAGAAAAAAAACGATGTCCGGTTACACAGGTAAAGTGATATCAGGGCAACACAGGTAAAGTGTGATGTCAGGTGATACTGGTAGGTAAAGCCAGGTAATACAAGCGATGTCGGTAAAACAATTAATAAAAGTGATGTCAGGTAGCACAGGTATAAAAAAAAACAACAACCCAAAACAAAAAAACAAACAAACAAAAAAGATAAACAACATCAATGTAATGTGAAGAGGAATAGAACCCCAGGGATGATGGCAGCACCCCCTGGGGGAGGGGGGTGGTGGTCTTTTGCACCCCTTCTCTCTACCCTCACTGTCCCCCCCCCCCCTTCCTGTTCAGGCACGATGCAAAGAAGAGAAAAACAACAACAACAACAACTAATTACTCTACCTTCGTAAAGGAGTTTGGACGAACAACAGTGATAATAACATTCAAAGATACCTGCCCCCTACAGTCGGGGAAAGAGGAGGGGAGGTAAGCGAAAACACAAAGAAAGAATGAATTTCTCTTGTTGCGATGATAAAGTACTCGGCTCTCTGTAAACAAACAAAACAAAACAAAACAAAAACACAATAAAAAAAAAAAACCCACCGGGGATGGGGGTGGTGGTGGTGGCCGAGGTGGTGGTGGTGGTGGGCGGGGGCTGGGTGGGGCAGGCCTTGGTGTTGCACGTGCGGGTCTCGCGGTCGTGGCCCGTGCAGTCGGCTCCGCCGTTGGCCGGGGCGGGGTCGGTGCAGGTCCTCTCCCTGTACTGGGTGCCACCTCCGCAGGACTTGGTGCAAGGGCTGAAGAACCCCCACGGGCTCCAGTTCCCAGGGACTGGTGAAAGTTGGTGGTGGTGGTGGTTATTTTTTTGTTATTGTTGGTTATTGGTTGTTGTTGGTGGTGGTGGTGATGATGGTGGTGGTGGTGGTGGTGGCGGTAGTGGTGGTCGTGGTGATGGTTGCGGTGATGGTGATGGTGGTGGTGGTGGTTGTTAATGTTATCGGTGTTGTTGTTGCTGTTGGTGGTGTTGTTGATGCTGGTGTTGGTGTTGGTGGTGGTGGTGGTGGTAGTGGTAGTGGTGGTGATGGTGGCAGTAGTGGTGGTGGTGGTAGTGGTAGTGGTGGTGATGGTGCTGGCTGTGGTGATGGTGATGGTGGTGGTGGTGATAGTGGTGGTGGTGGTGATAGTGGTGGTGATGGTAGCGGTAGTGGTGGTGGTGGTGGTGATGATGATGCCATGCCGTTTGTGTGTGTGTGTGTGTGTGTGTGTGTGTGTGTGTGTGTGTGTTTTCTGTCTGTCTGTGTGTGTCATAATAATACGTAAAATTAATTCCTGGCTTTGTTATAAAGATCCGTGCGTTTAAATCAATTAAAAAAAAAAAACTAAACAAGAAACACAACTCACTAGCACAAGCGGTCACTCAAACAAAAAAAACACAACTCACTAGCACAAGCGGTCACTCAAACAAAAAAAAACACAACTCACTAGCACAAGCGGTCACTCAAACAAAAAAAACACAACTCACTAGCACAAGCGGTCACTCAAACAAAAAAAAACACAACTCACTAGCACAAGCGGTCACTCAAACAAAAAAAAACACAACTCACTAGCACAAGCGGTCACTCAAACAAACAAACAAAACACAACTCACTAGCACAAGCGGTCACTCAAACAAAAAAAACACAACTCACTAGCACAAGCGGTCACTCAAACAAAAAAACCACAACTCACTAGCACAAGCGGTCACTCAAACAAAAAAAACACAACTCACTAGCATAAGCGGTCACTCAAACAAAAAAAAACACAACTCACTAGCACAAGCGGTCAATCAAAAAACACAACTCACTAGCACAAGCGGTCACTCAAACAAAAAAAAACACAACTCACTAGCACAAGCGGTCACTCAAACAAAAAAAACACAACTCACTAGCACAAGCGGTCACTCAAACAAAAAAAACACAACTCACTAGCACAAGCGGTCACTCAAACAAAAAAAAACACAACTCACTAGCACAAGCGGTCACTCAAACAAAAAAAACACAACTCACTAGCACAAGCGGTCACTCAAACAAAAAAAAACACAACTCACTAGCACAAGCGGTCACTCAAACAAAAAAAACACAACTCACTAGCACAAGCGGTTCTCTTCAGCGTGGCCTGGATGTTATCCAGAGCATCGAAGTTGGTGACAGTGAACACGTTCTGTGGCTTGGAAGCGATGGCCTCCAACTCAGCATGGTCCAGGTTGCTTCCCACGCCCACCGCGAACACGTTCACGTTGGACTTGTGCAATTCTGAAGAGAGCATCACACACACACACACACACACACAAAAGTATATATCATTAGAAAGCTAAAACACAAAGCTAGAAAAGCCCAGGAATGGTATGCGTGTTGAAAGAAACACAAGAAGAAGAGAGAGGACCAGTAAAAGAAAGAAACATCATTAGGAAACTAAAACACAAAGCCAGAAAGACCACGAGTGGTATGAGCTTTGTAGAGGAGCAGAAGAAGAAGAAGAAGAAGGAGGACCAACACACACACACACACAAAAAAATCATTAGAAAACTAAACATAAAGCAAGTTAAGCCCATGAATGTAAGTGTGTTGAGAGAAGCAGAAGAGGGAGACAGAGGAAAAACAACAACAACAAAAAACATTAAAAAAACATTAGAAATCAAAACACGAAGCTAGAAAAGCCTACTGATGGTATGTGTGTTGAAAGAGGGATAAGGAGCAGAGGCAGAATAAGAATGAAGGAGGAGGAGAAAAGAAGAAGAAGAAGGAGAAGGAGGAGGAGGAGAAAGAAAGAAAGAAAGAAAGAAGAAGAAATAACACGAAACGGTTGTTAAAAAAAAAAAAATAAATAAGAGCAAAATTACTGCTTTAAGTTTGCATCCAGCACTCTGGTCACAAACACGTAATAAAAAAAAAAGGGGGGGACAATAAACACATGCACAGGACATATTTCTAGGGAGAGAAAAAAGAAGGCGAAGAAGAAGAACGACAACAACAGAAGAAGAAGAACAACAACAGCAAAAATTTATTCCGAATCTGATTCTGGTTTCTGATTTAGAAGAACAAGAAAGAAGTCTTGGGGGAGGGTCAACTGCGGTGGGTGTGTGTGTGTGTAGGGGGGCGGGGGGGGGGAGAGTCCTAGGGAGTGACACTTTACTAATTCATCAATCAATTAAAGAATCGATTGATTAGTAAATTTATTGATTAACGGATTAGAAATCAAAGCGAAACAGAAGACTGACCAGCCGCCTGCTGCAGAGTGGACTGCTTGTTGTTGGACCGTCCATCGGTAACCACGATCAGGATGTTAGCCACACGGTCTCTGTCGCCGTGAGCCTGTTGGTAAAAAGAGGCAAGAAAACAATGTAAGTATCAGTATTTGCTATAAGAAGGTGTCAGAGCGTCCGGACAGATCCATATACGCTACACCACTAAAAAACAAATGGGGGGTTGGGGGGGGTGGGGGTGCGGGGTGCCTGACCTACGCTTAATCTGGCCTTGAGAGCTGCCTGTCCTAGGTTTGTATAAAATATTAACGTAATAGTGAAAAATAAAACAATAAGACAACATAAACGTTAAGTAAATACATTAAACTATGGTGAATGGGAAAACATAGGGCAATGTAAAGGCAAGGCAAACTTTGTTTTCGCTTTACAACTCATTGAGGGGTACTAGTGGAGAGAATGATATCATAAAAAGAAATTCTTCGATACCGTAATGTCATGTCCACACACCCACACCCACACACACTATACTCTGTGTGTGTGTGTGTGTGTGTGTGTGTGTGTGTGTGTGTGTGTGTGTGTGTCTGTCTGTCTGTCTGTCTGTCTGTCTTCCCATTCACCCAAACACAACTCCTACCACCTTCCATACTCACACTTTCACCCCCTATCCACTACTGCACAAAACCAATACCACCACCACCACCACTACCTCTACACACACAAATCCCTCCTCCACTTGACATTTGGAAAGGTGTTTATCGAATGAACTGCAGGGATATATAATCACCAAGTGTGAAGTTGTCATTCTTCTCAATTGATGTGTCATGTAGAATGTAGAATGGAAATGCCACGGTGATAATGATGATGGTGTTCAAATAGTAAATCTAACCTTCGATGCAAAGTGGAGAACATAAAAAAAGAAGTTAAGGAAAAAATAATTCTTTGGCTCTATCTTCCTATAAGTCTTCTGGCAAACAACGATAATGATGATAATGACGTTCAAATACGAAAATGTAACCTTCCATGCAAAGAAGAGAAAAAATAAACTCAACAACTAATTACTCTACCTTCGTAAAGGAGTTTTAACGAACAACAGTGATGATGATATTCAAAGAGAAAATGTAACCTTCGATTTCCCCCGAAAACGAAGTATGGCTGCCTACATGGCGTGGTAAAAACGGTCAAACACGTAAAAGCCCACTCGTGTACGTACGAGTGAATGTGGGAGTTGCAGCCCACGAACGAAGGAGAAGAAGAAGATAACCTTCGATGCAAAGAGGGACCCCCCCCCCCACCCACCCACCCCCCCCCCAAAAAAAAGGAAAGAAAGAAAAAGTTGTAGTGTTTTTTTATATTTTTTTATATTAATCTTTTACCTTTGTAAAGGCGTTCTGGCGAACAAACTGCAGGGCTTCTCCAGTGTGTGTGCTACCGGCGGGATACTTGATTCCGTTGATAGCCGTCAGCAAGGAGCTCTTGGTTGTGTGGTCGTTCAACCAGAACTCATTGCGTGGGTGTGTGTCGAAAGTGGACACCCCAATGTTGACAGCGTTGGGTCCGATGTCGAAACTGTTGGTGAACTTGGTGACGAAATCCTTCACCTTGTTAAAGTTGCCTGGAGTCACACTACCAGAGGTGTCCAGCAGGAATTCGATGTCTGCGGGGTTTGTGCCGCAGCCTGCAAAGCAAGATCATTGTACTTTATGACTCAACAGAGTTGATGAGAATAATTATAGCCACGTTGTCATTGTCACTGTCATCGTTGCAATCTGCTGCGTCAGTGCTGGTGCTGCAGTGGACTGCATCTCAGTGAACAGCGTTTTGGCAGCGAACTCAGGAGAGACACTACTCTGTTGTGGTCCTAAAACCTCCGCATTGGAAACTGGATTGAACTGAATGTCTATATATATTGTGGTATTGTATTGTATTGTATTTCATTGTTTGGTATTATATTGTATTGTATTGTATTGTATTGTATTGTATTGTGTCTTTTTTTCTCTCTCTCTGCATGGAGCTGCTCGCCATCGGAAGAACGAGACGCCACATTGCAATGCCTCCCTTTTTTCTGCCAGCAAGTGTATTTGTTTTACCATCATAAAGGATTTTCCCAACAGAACTTTGCCAGGGACAACCTCTCTTGTTGCCGTTGGTTCTTTTACATGGGCGAAGTGCATGCTACCCACGGGACCTCGCGGTTTATCGTCTCATCCGAATGACTAGTGTCCAGACCACCACTCAAGGCCTTGTGAAAGGGGGGCGGGGGTTGGTGTGTGGTTGGGGGAGACGATTCTGGAAAGCGTGGGATTCGATGCCGCTCGCTCAGATTCTCTCGCTTTATAGACGGACAGAATCACCACCAGGTCAATACTCCACATATACACCAACGTATGGCCGTGGAAATTGGGGTGTTGTCGAAAGTTGCTAATCATTAAATACACTGGTCATAAATAATCACCAATGAACAAACAACATTGCAGAATAGACTGGGGAAACCATCAACAGAGACCCAGTCTTTAGTGCAGCGTATCGATGATTCTTCACCACTGAATTAAATCAAATAAACAGATGATTAATAGATACGTACAGAATGGAAGAAAGAAAAGGAACAAAAGTAAACATGAAGTTCGAGTTTTCTTTTTGAAACAGAATAAAACAATTAGAACAAATTATAGCAAAATGAAACAGCAAAAAAAAAAAAAAAAAAAAGAAAAAAAAAGAAGCAAATCAGATAATATATGACAGAACAGCCTAACACGAATTAAAGTTCAAGTAAAACATAATCCAAAACAAACACAAAAAGACAGCGACAACAACAACAACAACAACAAAAACAAAAACATAACATCCCATAAAACAGAACAACACACACACTCGAAAAAAAAAAGAAAAAAAAAAGTGTTCTGAACCGAACATAAAACGCAAAATGTAAAATGATAAAATGAAATGAAATGAATTTTTTTTTTTAATATAAAAAAATATAACACCAGCCTTCCTCGCACACACTTACTTGGAGACGGAGTGGTGTGGGCCCCTTGGACCTGAGCACTGGGCGCCAGAAGGGCCAGAGCCAGCAGTATCGCCAACCCGTACATGATGGCAACGACTTGAGTGTGTCCGTCTGCGATTGGACCTGGCAGCACAGGGTCCTTAAGTACCCTGCGCCTGTGGTCA
>NC_134884.1:36548908-36556408 GCF_041734735.1 Babylonia areolata | reverse complement strand
CGCAGGCCTCAGTGAAACATCAGACAGAAACATTGAAGAGAAAGTGATCAATGTCTTTCAAGCAACAGGGTGCAACATCAGACCTGAGGACATTGAGGCTGTGTACAGAGTGGGACCCGAAAACAAAAATCAGAGAAACAGCAACACCAGTGACAGAAGCTTCTCTTCAAGTGGTCCTGTTATTGGGAAACTCAAGTCAAGAAAAATGAAAGCACTCATCATGTCAAAACGAAAACACCTAAAGACAACGTCAAACTACAAGACCGTATATGTGAACGATGACCTGACCCCTCTGAGGAGCAGAATGCTTCACATCGCGAAACAGAACGCAAACGTGGACAGAGTCTGTTCAACACCAGGGGGGCAAGATCCGCTGCGTGGTGAAGAACCCACCGGACCAGACATCGGAACCAAAGGTGGTTTTCCTTGATACGCCCGACGACCTGCTTCTGCTGGGGGTTGACAAGCTGGACTTCAGTGCCCTGGGTTTGCAGCACCTGGTCAACTGGTAGCCTGCATGGTGGAGACCTGCCCTGTTTACTTGTCCCCTGCCCATTGCACCACACTGTGTACGAAACATGGAATCGATGTTTCTCTTTATGAATACATGTGAACTGGAAAACAGCACTCAACTTGAACATTTCACTGATCAAATTCACGATCTGATTGCCTGTCGTTGTTTTTTGTTGACACTAAGACTGGCAGTCAGGATACCGTGCTTATTTATTGAAGTATTCAATGATTTGGGATATAAAAAAAATAACATTATTTTATCGTAAATATCTGTCATATCAGCTGTTCAGGAGGGAATAAGTTGTTAAAAACATTCTGACAGTGTACGAGTCTTTCCTGATGATGGCTTATTAAGGATGATTGTTGACAGAGACGTGTTACAAGATATTATGAATAACAGCTAGTTGGAACAGTTGAATTTATTTGTTTGATGATATAAGATATGTCTATATCAAAATAAGTAAAACATACTGTAATGCCCTTTTAGCTGGACATTTAATGCATGCACTAAAATACTTGATGATTTCATGTGGTGATGCGAGCCAGCTTTGTGATCTGCTGGACAGTGAAGAACGTGACTGTGCACATGTGTTGAAAGCAAAATCTCAGCGACTCGCAGACTGAAAATTGTATGTGTAAATAATTTGATATATGTAATTTGATTAGAAGGCATGGGAAAATATGCAGAAAATATGCAGATATTATGCATATATGAACTTATATGACTGTACTATTGTTAACAATAAGATACATTCGCCAAGTCGTGAACAAAAAAAGTTAACGATTGTACTGTTAATCACTTTGTTGCTGTGCGCTGGGGTGTGGGGTGTGCATAGTCCTTTTGTGTATTCTCAGGTGTTGCTGGAGGTTGTTGTGGGCTGCTGCACAAAGGAGTTATCTGCTCCAGATCATTGATGCTGAAATGACAACAAATGTTTACATGACGACTCATGTGACCTCATTTAAGTAAATAACGTATTACATGGTTATGACGTAGAGCTTGTAATTTTAAAAGGATGTTAAAAAGTATAGATACGACGTCAGCGAAAAAAAAGGCCAACGATTGTTTATTTTTTCTCGTTGGAAGAAGCTTTCTGAGTAATTTATTTCATGCAGCCAAGACAGTCTGGTTAAACTTAAGTAATGTTGCAGTGATGAGCAACGTAGTCTGATCTGTCAAGAGGTTCAATACCAGAAAAAAACACAATCATCATTTATATTGTGTTTCATATAGTTTTCTGTTTCTGGTGGTTATGTTATTTTAATTGTTTATGTTTAATTTTGGTGTAAAATACTGTTGCTGTTATATAATATCCTCCATGCCCCAGTAGTGGTGAAAGGATTAAATAGGCCTATTCTTGATTCTTGATTCGTGTGTGTGTGTGCGTGCGTGCGTGCGTGCGTGCGTGCGTGTGTGTGTGTGTGTGTTTACTGTTCCTGTGTTGGTTGTTGTTGTTTTATGTGGCGCTGTGTGGTCAGCTGGGCTACATGCAATGATGATGCACGACTCCTGCTTCTACTACTACTACTACTACTGCTGCTGCTACTACTACTGCTGCTGCTGCTGCTGCTGCTGCTGCTCCTACCAGTGCTACTACAAGTACTACAAAGAAGAAGAAGAACGTTTAGAATAATCAAAATAACAATGAGAATAACAATAATATCAAAGATAGACCAAATAGTGGAAACTTAAAATTTTCATGATAGTACTCTATCAAAAAGGTTCTCGAAGTGTTTTACAAAACACATAATAATAATAATAATAATAATCATTGTCATCATCAACATCATGACGACGATAATAATAATAATTGTGATGATTGTTATTGTTATTATCATTATTATTATCATTTCATCAACAGAGCATCTTTCCATGCTGGACTGCGCCATGTAATTGTAAAATGATATTCTGCATAACAGACCACATCTATGTTACATGTGCGCAACAAAATGTACCAAGCAAGCTAATAACACACACACACACACACACACACACACACACACACACACACACACGTATCGTATCGTATCGTATCGTATTGTGTCGTGTCGTGTTGTATTGTATTGTATTGCAATGCATTGCTTTGCATTGCGTTGCGTTTTGTTGCGTTGTGTTGTGCTGTGCTGTGCTGCATTGTATTGCATCGTATTGTATTGTATTGTATTGTCGTACTTTTTTGTTGTTGTGGTTGTTGTTGTTGTTGTTGTTGTTGCCACAACAGATTTCAGGCTGCTCTCAGGGAGAACGTGTCTTCAAAGTGAAGCAACACTTACTTTCTGCAAGTGTACTTGTTTTTTTCCTTGTTGTTGGTTTACTATCAAAATGGATTTTCCCACAGAATTTCACCAAGGACAGCTCTTTTTTGTTGTCGTAGGTTCATTTACGGTGCGATAAGCGCATTCATCACATGGAACTCGGTCGTTCTTTTCTTGGCCTCAGCAGTCCGAGTGGTAGCCTAATTGTCCAGACCACGACTCAAGGTCTAGTTAGTGGAGGGAAAGAAACTTCTGGCGATGAAGGGATACGATCTCATGCCCTTAGATTCTCCCGCTACAAGTTCTAGGCGGGCGCGTTACAACTGGGCCACAACTCCACTTCTGTCCAGCTCAAAGTGTTTTTGTTTTTTTGTTTAGTTTTGTGTATATGTGTGTGTGGGGGGGGGGGGGGAGAGAGCCTGCGTACAAACGTCTGTGTGTGTGTATATGTACATGTGCGTTTTCCGGCATATGCGTTTTGTGCGCGTGTGCGTGCGTGCGTGCGTGCGTGTGTGTGTGTGTGTGTGTGTGTGTGTGTGTGTGTGTGTTTTTCGCACATGTGCTGTGTGTGTGTGTGTGTGTGTGGCAGTGCGACTTCATACTACTTTCATATTACTACCAATGACGATTTAGGATCATAATTAGCGCTATTCAAATGCAGCAAATTATTACGCAGTTTTTTTTGTTTTTGTTTTTTTGGTTTTTTTACGAAAAGTGCGTAAAACAAAAAATGGCAGGTAGACCTGCACATGACGTCGTTATCTCTAGAACACAGGTAAGTTCTCAAGCTGACTGTCCATTCATGAAGCGTACGTGAAAATATAGCAACCGAAATAGCATTTTTTTTCCAGGTGTTGTCAAAGATGTGCAATCCATAACGGGTACGGGTTTTTTGTTTGTTTGTTTGTTGTTGTTTTTGGAAGACGGTTCTAGTGCTGTACGAACAAAAGATGAATCCATTTGTAGTTGTATTTGTATTTCTTTGTATCTCTGTGTGATATTCGGACTGCTCTCCCCAGGGAGAGCGCGTCGCTACACTATAGCGCCAGCCTTTCTTCTTTCTTGTGTGTGTGTTGTTGTTGTTTTTTGTTTTTTTTCCTGCGTGCAGTTTTATTTGTTTTTCCAATCGAAGTGGATTTTTCTATAGAATTTTGCCAGGAACAACCCTTTTGTTGCCGTGAGTTATTTTACGTGCGCTAAGTGCATGCTGCACACGGGACCTCGGTTTATCGTCTCATCTGAATGACTAGCGTCCAGACCACTACTCAAGGTCTAATGGAGGGGGAGAAAATATCGGCGGCTGAGCCGCGATTCAAACCAGCGCGCTCAGATTCTCTCGCTTCCTAGGCGGACGCCTTGGCCATCACTCCACATCCCTGTACAGTGAGTATGTTGACTCGGAAGAAAACACCCAACAACAATAACAACGTTGATGACGATGATAACAATGACGATGCAAGTGATGACGAAGACGAAGACGAAGATAATACTCATGGTTATGTAACAAAAACAACACTAGTAATAATGTTTTTGTTGTTGGTTGTTGTTGTTTTTTTTGTTGTTTTTTTCCAGATGTATAAGCAAACAGATAGAATAGTAAATGAAATCACATTGCCAAGTGCGTTCGAAAGCACAATATCACGTGGAAAAGTTGCGGCGACAGAAGCAACAGCAGTAGAAATAGTAGCAGTAGCAGCACTAGAAATAGTAGCAGCAGCAGCAGCAGGAGGAAGAGGAGGGGGTAGAAGGGGAAGAGAAAGAAGAGTCACTTTCTGCTGGAGAATTCCGTGAAAGTATTGACGAATCTTCCAGATAACTCCTCGTGGTGATAAGAAAAGTATTGCATTGTATTACTTTTTCGACATAGATTTATGTGTGTCGAATTCGAGCTGATCTCTCCAGGGGAGAGTGCGTCACCGAAGTGCATAGCACCCTCCACCCCCACTTCCTCTCCACACCCTCCCCCCCACCCCCACCCCCCATTCCCCCAAATTAGGCATAAAAATAGGAAAAATTCAATTCTTTCCAGTCATCTTGTTTAAAACAATATTGCACCTCTGGGATGGGCACAAAAAAAATATAAAAAAAGAAGCCTAATTATATGCAAACTGCATTTACTGTTATATCTATATTTTTTGTATTCTCTAAACTTGGCACTTTGACCTCTTATTCTGACACAACAACAAGAGGTGTCATTATTATCATTTTTTGTTCAAACAGGAACTTCTTTTGCTAAGCATGGAATTTTTTTATATTTATTTTGCAAACGTCTTGGTGCAGATAGTAAAAAAGGGAAATTACTCTGTAATTAATGCTAGGGGACTTAATTTATCACAAGTGAGTCTTGAAGGCCTTGCCTCTCTTGTTACTTTTTGTGTCTGCAAGTGCATTTGTTTTCCTATCGAAATGGCCTTTCCCCATAGAACTTTGCCAGGGGACAACGCTTTTCTTGCCTTGGGTTCTTTTACGTGCGCTAAGTGCATGCTGCACACACTTGAGGACCTCGATTTATTTATTTATTGTCTCCTTCGATTGACAAACATCAAGACCACCACTCAAGGTCTAGTGGAGGGGAAGAACATTATTGTGACGAATCCCGTGCCCTAAAAAAAAATTAAATCTCGCTTACCAGGCGGACACCTCACCACTGAGCCAAGACTCAACATAAAATGTATGGAACAACAACAACAACGAAACAAAATATCCATGAGAAAAAAATAATAAAAGGAATATTACAACAGACTGCAAGTGTGTGTATATATATATATATATATATATATATATATATATATATATATATATATATATATATATATAAAGTAAATTTAAAAAAAATGTAAAGCATAACATCAGCACAGCAAGTTCTTTGTACTTCGTACTGGCCTAAAGAGAGAAGGAAAGGGGTTAATGGAAAGAAAGAAATATCTATTGAAATACTACTACTACTACTACTACTACTAATAATAATAATAATAATAATAATAATAACGAAATAAAAAAGAAAGAAAGAAAAAAAAGTTCCAAATATCAACACACACACACCCTCACACACACACACACACACACACACACACACACACACACACACACACACACACACACACACTCACTCACTCACGGACTGTCCGATATACAAGACTCCTGAATATGAAAAATTAATTAACGATTATCCTTGTGGGCCTTCTGCTACTTCATTTCATGCGTCCTTACAGTGCCACCAGATGTACTTCCAAGCCTTACCCTTCGATGGGCACCCTATCATTTTTTTTTTTTTTTTTTTTTTTAGGTTTTTTTTTGGGGTGGGTGGGTGTGGGGGGGGTTGTTAGAAGGACTGGCAAGGCTGGCATGACACAGAACAGCTGAAAAAAAAGTACCTTGGAAAATGATATAATAAGGACAGCATAAGACTGACAGCGGCAAAGTTGTACAAATTTTTCTTCTTCTTTTTTTTTCTTCGATAAGTTTTTAATCCTGGAATGTTTGGGATTTTTTTTTGTTTTTGTTTTTGTTTTGTTGTGTTTTGTTGTTGTTGTTTTTGTTTTTTTTGTTTTTTTGGGGGGGGGCGTGGGAGGGGGGTTAATCCAGTGTTTAAAGTAAGCTTTTGAAAAACAAAGTATTTGTGAACTTGCCAAAAAAAAATTCTTGACAAGGTCTAGTCCACCACCTTCTTCTTGGTTTGTTTGTTTCTGTGTGTGTGTGTGTGTGTGTGTGTGTGTGTGTGTGTGTGTGTGTGTGTGTGTGTGTGTGTGTGTGTGTGTGTGTGTGTTTGTCGTTTGTGCTCTTGTTTCTTCTTCTTGTACTTATTGTTCTCCCTGTCCCTGATCTTGTTCTTCTCTGTAACCCTGTCTGTCTATCTTTCTCTCACACACACACACACACACACACACACACACACACACACACACACACACACACACACACACACACACACACACACACACCAAGTATAGTCACACATCATGACACTGTTTGGGTAATCTATTTTCTTCCATCTCATTGAGACAAACCCAGTACTTAAATGATCGCACTGTACTGTTCACAAAAACAGGATGTCTGCCAAGCTCGCCGGCCGTATACTAATTTGTTTGGAGTTTTCAATGGTACACCGAGGAAGTGTTTGCAAGCCAAACTGTGTACTTTCTCAATTTTGTCAAGTCTGTGTAGTCACCCCCAAATTTCAGATGAATACAACAATATAGCCTGCACTTTTGCACCGAACGTTTGTGTGTGTGTGTGTGTGTCATTTCTTTTCATTTCAGATATGCTCTACTTAAGAGATGTACAGCTTTCTATCCTTTTGTAACAAGAGCAGTAGTTCCTCGCTTACAGCTTAATTTTATTGCAAAGGTAAAGCCTAAATAAGTATGACTAATTACGACTTCAACAGGCTCGCCATTATAAAACCATTTTTCATTCTTTGCAAGATACCCTCCTTTTCTGAAACAGCTATAACTTCAGTTTTTCCTTAGTTGATTGTCATTTTCAGTGACCGCAGCATACTTTCAAAGCATTCAGTTGGGCCTGCAAACCTCTTGGGGTGATTGACAATAGTGTCACGTCATCAGCAGATAAAAGAATAAATAATTATATCATAGATGGAAGAAGATTAACACCATGAATACCAGTTTCGTTAATATAGCTAGCTCTTTGGTTTATGAAGAAAGAGAGAAATGCTGGAAACACAACCTTGCCAGACTCCTGTAGGGCAAGTGAAGAGAGAGAGAGAGAGAC
>NC_134884.1:36466408-36546408 GCF_041734735.1 Babylonia areolata | reverse complement strand
TTTACTTGATAATTGGGCATCCCTTCATATTATATTTTATGGGTGTTTTTTTTTTGTTTGTTTGTTTTTTGTTGTTGTTGTTTTTTGCGCCTTTGAGGAGTGACATCCCCTCTATTTTTTTTTTTTTTTTTTTTTTTTGAGGGGGGGTGGCGGGTGGTGGAGGGGGTTGTTTGTTTGTTTTTGCATTATATTCTCGTATTCATATGCAGTTTTGTGTATCAGATGTAGTTATATTTTGTTTTCAGATTTCTCTTTTTAATCTATCTTTTATTGCTTTGCATACAATTGTGTTGGGTTTGGTTGGGTTACACGGATTGGACTGGGTTGGTTGTACAGAATTTTTTTTTATTTTTTTAGATGAGTTGTGTTGTGTTACCTTATGTTACGTTACATTACGTCACCTCATGTCGTGTCGTGTCGTGTCATGTCTGTTCAGGTTAGGTTAGGTTGGGTTAGGCTGGGTTGGCTTGCATAACTCAACAGATATTTTTTTTTATCTTTCTGTATAGACTCTGGGGCTGTTGTATGCGAATAAAGTACGTCTCCATAAGCCAGCGCAAAATCCCCCCCCCCCCCCTTTTTTTTTTTTTTTTTTTTTTTTTTTTTTTTTTTTTGAGCGGGCAAAGATTACACATGTGAATGTAGGCTCATTCTTACTTCACCTTTTCTGACAGAATTATGCCACAGAGCAGATGCCTTCTCTGCTGTTCTGGTGGTCATAGTCGGACACGACTGACTATCACACACACACACACACACACACACACACACACCACAGAGATAATTTTCATTTTACCGTGGATTCGTTATACGCGTCAAGGACAGATAAAGATAGACAGACGGACTGAAAAACATACAAACACACAGACAGACTTAGAGACAGACACAAACTGACATTCAGGCAGAGAGAAGGCAGATTTGATCAAATGTGTTTCTGTTTGTATGCGTTCGTGTGCATGGTGTGTGTGTGTGTGTGTGTGTGTGTGTGTGTGTGTGTGTGTGTGTGTGTGTGTGTGTGTGTCAAAGTCAAAGTCAAAGTCAAAATTTTTATTTCAAGATGGTAATTGAATAAGCAACGACTGCTTTTTTTACATCAAGCCATCTGGAAAAAAAAAGAAAGAAAAAAGAAAAAAAGGAGAAGAAGTGGGGAGATACATAGAGCAAAACCACAAAAGTACAAGAAATATAGTTACGTGCATACACGAATCGTGCGAAAATGAAACACACATTAGCATTTACAACACATTTACAACACATCGCGTTTCGCACACACACATACACCCTCGTACAACACCAAAGGCATATACAAAACATTCCACAAATCATGAATTTGGTAACTAATAGATATAGATATAGATGTGTATTATTGTCTGTGTGTTTTAGCCCCCTGGGGGCTAAATTTGGCCCATATGGAATCAATACTGACTATGAAAGATGAAGTGGATGCCTGGTAGACCAGTTTCTGTATTGTATTGTATTGTGTTGTATTGTATTGTATTGTCTGCTGTATTTGGGCTGCTCTTCCTGGAAAGTGCATGTATGTAAGTGTAATTCTCCCGGGCTTTTTTTTTTTTTTTTTTTTTTTTGGTCTACAAGTGTATTTGTATTTCTTTTTATCACAACAGATTTCTCTGTGTGAAATTCGGGCTGCTCTCCCCAGGGAGAGCGCGTCGCTATACTACAGCGCCACCCATTTTTTTGTATTTTTTCCTGCGTGCAGTTTTATTTGTTTTTCCTGTCGAAGTGGATTTTTCTTCAGAATTTTGCCAGGAACAACCCTTTTGTTGCCTTGGGTTCTTTTACGTGCGCTAAGTGCATGTTGCACACGGGACCGGACCTTGGTTTATCGTCTCATCCGAATGACTAGCGCCCAGACCACCACTCGAGGTCTAGTGGAGGGAGAGAAAATTTCGGCGGCTGAGCCGTGATTCGAACCAGCGCGCTCAGATTTTCTCGCTTCCTAGGCGGACGCGTTA
Organism: Babylonia areolata; assembly: GCF_041734735.1. NCBI lineage: Eukaryota > Metazoa > Mollusca > Gastropoda > Neogastropoda > Buccinidae > Babylonia > Babylonia areolata. The sequence goes on along the minus strand of NC_134884.1, from coordinate 36,544,432 downwards.
CCTCAAGGCCATCACTCCACTTGTTTGCGGCTATCAAAGTGGACTTGTCTACAGAATTTTAACAGGGACAGCCCATTTGTTACCGTATGTTCTTTTACGTCCCCCACTCCCACCCCCACCCCCACCAGCACCCCCTTACGTTTCTATTCTAATATCACATTAGAAGTGGAAAGACGTTGAACTGCAGGAGTGCCAGTGAAAACTCAGTACTACATCATATTTTCCATTGCCAGTGTATTCTTCGGTCGAGGCCCCATACTTCTGGTGCGCTGTTCAAGTTAGCATTGGTTCTGTTTGTGTATCAAATAACTTCCAAAGTAAAAAAAAAAAAAAAAAGAAAAAAAAAGGATCAGTAAACTGTTATTGTCACTGGTTTCCTTATAGATACATTGGATGATTTCTTTTACTCTTCACTCTCACTGGTTTCTTTTAGATATAATTATTTTATAATTTCTTGAGATTACTCTTCGCCCCCTTCCACCCCCCACCCCCTTTTCCCATTGAGATAAATCTCTCTCTCTCACACACACACACACACACACACACACACACACACACACACAGATGGAGTTCGCACGCTCGACAGGACTATGGGAGAGAACTCTTCTTGCTATTTGCTCAGAAGTCTGATGAATTAGACGGACTTCTCCCCCTTGGTACATCGTGGCAACCTCCAGTGTGGTATCCTGATACATCAAATAACTTTTTCATTTATACTGTACTGTTTTTATTGATTCATGTCCGTATTATATACACCTTTGTTTTGTTTTGTTTTTAAAAAGAAGAAGAAAAAAGAGTACAACCAGAATATTATCATTACCAACTCACCTGCTTGATAATGTTGTGTTCATGACCGTACTATGATAGTCTGTCACTCAGTGTTTTATCTTATTATGAAATTCGTGTGCTCCGTTCTTCTCAGTGATATGCACGTTTATCATTTTATGATTTATTAACACACTTTCATTTCCAAATATTCAGTATCATTTCAATGTAATCACTCATCTTCCATCCCAGAGCCTGGGGGCAGAGCCGGCCCGGTCATGGGCACGTTGCGCCAAAGTGCAGCGCCACCTTTTCTCAGGTTTTTTTTTTGTTTGTTTGTTTGTTTGTTTGTTTTTGGGGGGGGCTTCGGCTTTTATTTAAAAGCATTTTTCTGTTGAAATTTGCCGGGGAGAACTGCCGCTCTTGTTACCAGGCTGAGTTCGTTACCACGTGCAAAATGTATGTTGAAGATGAAGCCCTCGGTACAGTATATTCGCCTCATCCGAAAGACTAGCACCCAGACCCCAATTCATGATCACGTGGAGGAAAAAGCCGGAGTAAAAAAAAATTTATAAAAAAAAAAAAAGCATTCGCTTTGCGAGGTAACGTCAAGATGTGTGCCTATAATACGCTATCTCGCCCCAACGCACAAACAGAAGGCTGCAAGCATTCGTTGCGCACAACAGCGATTTGTGTGACGGCACACACACGAACAAAAGCTTTTGCTGAGGCGCAGTAACTACATAGTTTGCTAACGTTTGCGTGTGCGCTTGCGTGTCACGGTGTGTGTGTGTGTGTGTGTGTGGATAACTGGCAGATGCATGCTGCAGACAGATCTGTCGCACTCACGCACCATTCACTTGTTTACATCTCAGTCGCAGAAGCGCACAAGTCACTCACTCATTATTCCTACGCGGGGTCAAGTTATGAGAACTACGCTTTACGTTGAGCTTGTTTTCAACCTCTCTCCTTTTTTTTTCTTTTTTTTTTTTCATCGCATAAAACACGTTTTTATTTATTCCAGTTCCCTGTCTGTATATTCATACTGTACGATATACTCTATAATAATGCCACAGGATTGTAACGAGATTACTTATGAATGAATTGCGTGGGACTATATTGTAGGATGGCGGACTGCTGGAGAAAACCGGTCTTGTGAAGGATGGGAAAAGAGAAGGTACTTTGGTTGGATGGGGGAAGGAGGGTATGAAGGAGTACAGTGGAGGAGGATGGTGGAAAGCAGGAAAAGAAGGAGGAATGTATACCACATATGTATTTATAGATTGCCAGTGATGTCATCGCTCCTGAATCCCACCTGTTAAACATATCCAAAAGCCGATACGTCATCACTCTAAGCATCCACTTTCACCGCTGGTACATCAATTTAGAGCACCAGTTCACACTGCAGAGGTTATCAACATGAGCTATAAATGTTTATACCACAGTGGGGTATTAACCTCCAGTCTTTCGCCTCCGATGGGATTCCTGAAGAAAACGATTAGAAATTAGCATAACTGGCGAAAACGTTGTTTTGTTGTTGTTGTTGTTGCTTTATTGCCTGGATTTTTTTTTTTTTTTTTTTTTTGGGGGGGGGGGGGGGTTGTTGTTGTTTTGTTTATCTATTTATTTACATATTTATTTATTTATTCATTTAGTTAGTTAGTTAGTTATCTAATAATAGAAATAATGTATTTTGCTTCAAAGGGTTTTCACGAAACACATAGTGCTTGGTTGCTTTTTTTTTTTTTTTTTTTTTTTGCTTTTTGTTTTTTGAGAGATAGGGGAAACACACCCACAAAACAAAACACAACACAACACACACACACACACACACACAACAGAGACAGAGAGAGAGAGAGATTGTTCAAGTGCTGGTCAAGTTGTTGTTTTGTCGTTGTTGTCAGTTGCGCAATCAGTGTTTGAGAGAAAGAGAGAACACGACAACTGAGACAAGACAAGATGCTTATTTCAAAGACGGCACATACTCATTGGTGTGCTTTTTGCAGTCCTTCTGTCCCGTTAAAGGTCTCAAAGACACACACACACACACACACACACACACACACACACTGACACAGTGAACTGTCTGACAGCGTGTGTGTGTGTGTGTGCCGGGTGTGTGTGTGATCTGTTCACTGTCAGATATAAACACACACACACACACTGCACACACACACACACACACACACACACACACACACACACAGTGTGTGTGTGTGTCTGACAGTGAACATGTCATTTGTTGCCTGTGAAAATGTGTCTTTGCTCGGGCAGATTCGTTTCTGGCCGACTCGACCACATCAGTTCAGAGGAATTACAAAACTATGGAGGTCACTCCTTAATTGATATCTCTTGTCACGGTGGATCACTGACATAATCTATGAGAGAGAGAGAGAGAGAGAGAGAGAGAGAGAGAGAGAGAGAGATGCACATGCACATGAAACTTTGAGACTGATTCTGCACTGGATGTCACTGATGCATGCACTGTCCTCCTCCCTTGGACGTCAGACCAAACGCCGGGCCCATGCAGAGACTGGACTAATTCATCAGTTCAGTGAGGGGTAACCGTGAGTAGTTAACTGTCCTAGAAATATTGGCTGATCTGCACTGACGGGCCTAATTTTACTGAACTCGAGTTAGCGGTGGCAAAACAATACCTAATCAGTATGGCTTGACATTCTGACTAACGAGAAGGTAAGGCATCTGCGATCTTAGTTTTCCCTTCCTTTATTTATTTATCATTATTTTTTTTTTTTTTTTTTTTAAATACACAGCAGATGTGGTGTCAGCATTATTTGTGGATCCTGTGTCCGCCGCCGTAGGCGCCGGCCTAAGTACGCTTTGACTGAGCCACCTTGAAAATGAAAATGAAACTGACAAAACAGGATGAAGTGATATTATTTAATTCCTGAATACCGCCCCCCCCCCCCCCCCCTCCAAAAAAAACCAAACAAAAACAACAAAAAAAAAAAAAAAAAAAAATTCTCCACTGATTCTTCCTTTCTGTGTTGCCGGAAATACCAGTCAATCGTTTTTGGCTGGTCACGGCCGTGGCGGCCGGCTTAGTCAGTACCCGACCACTCTTGCAGTTCAGTTCTTTGCCGGATAATTATATTAGTTCATCGTGAACTTACTGTGATGATACACACTATGTACAAAGCCGGTACTGCACGCGGGTACTGACGGAGGCCGCTGCCCGCTATGTACCACGACAACTGAATCAAACGAGGCTTACGATGAAAGTGGGATCATGTCAAATAAATTGCTTCCAACAACCTGAGACCGACCGGCCTGAACCTGGCCAATTTGCAAACTCAGTTCAGTTCAGGACGCCGTAAACGCACCCACCGGCCGACTGCCGCATCATTAAAACTCAGTGATAATGTACAAGACCCATGTCACTATACTAGCTCACTGTTACAGCCGTAGTTTTCAATGTGGATTATCGAACTGTGGATGCTTGTACTACGCTCTCTCTCAGTCCGCCGAGGCTTTCTCTGTCTGTCTGTCTCTTTTCAGTTTCAGTCACACAGTACATCGTCAGTACACTCACACACTGACGCGCTCAAACACCGTGACTACGCAACTCAGTGACAACAATGACAAAACACTGGATCAACTTGACCAGCAACACTGAACGGAACGGTGCCTGCACCGCGGCGTACTCTCTCTCTCTCTCCGTCTCTCTCTCTCTCTCTCTCTCTCAGTCCTCTCTCTGTGTCTCTCTCCGAGTCTCTGTGTCTTTGTGTGTGTCAGTCTCTCTATTGCCAGTCCGGCAGGGTCTTCAGTTTTTCCTATGTATCTTATGCTGAGTTATGACTTTATCTAGTCAGCATTGTGTAGTGGACCCTGTACAGAACGGGGACTTGAATTCAGTAAAAAAAAAAAATTAAAAAATTAAAAAAATAAAAAAGCACATCAGTGCTTCTATATATACTGATCCTCGCCCGGCCGAAAATAGAGAATGTTGTCTTTGCCTTGGTGTGTGTGTGTGTGTGTGTGTGTGTGTGTGTGTCCGATAGTCTGTCTCTGTCTGTCTGTCTCTGTCTCGCCGGGCTGTCTCTGTATGTGTTGCGCGTCTGCGTGTCGCCGGTGTGTGTGCGCCAGTGTGTGTGTGTGTGTGTGTGTGTGTCACAGTGCGGCGGTGCCGCCGTGTGTGTGTCCGTCCGCGGACTCTTCTTCTTCTTCTTTCCGTTACACGACCAACATCGACTTGCCGATGACTCTGTCGTGGTTCATGCATGCTGGGTATTTTCGTGTCTCCATAACCCACCGATCACTGACATGGTTTACAGGATCTTTAACGTGCGTATTTGATCTTCTGCGTGCTTATACACACGAAGGGGGTCACAGTTCAGGCACTAGCAGGTCTGCACATATATTGACCTGGGAGATCGGAAAAATCTCCACCCTTTACCCACCAGGCGCCGTTACCGTGATTCGAACCCGGGACCCTCAGATTGAAAGTCCAACGCTTTAACCACTCGGCTATTGCGCCCGTCTCGAGTCAAAGTGTGCCACTGGTGTGTGTGGGGGGGGGGGGGGGGTCAGTGTGTGTGTAGCTAGCCGCGACGGAGACGTCAGTCTTAATAAACTGAGTAAATGAATCCTCTAATCTAAATAAGCCTTAGGAACCAGCCACTGATCATCATTGCATCATCATATTCAGATTTTTTTTTTAATCTCCGGCTGAATGTAGCAATTATAAACAAATAACTGCAGCATGATTTTTTTCTTTTTATTGAAAGGCCGGGTCTTTTCCACAACAAGGACAGGTTAGGCTTACAGTGCCGGCGTCAGCCAGGCAGTGAACTGACTGATTCAAGTTGAATTGGGCTGCCCCGGCTGTCAACGGTCTTTTCGAGAAAATTGCACTGTTTTCTTCAGGCGTTATGACAGATCCTTTCCACTCGTTTTGTTGTGGTAGTTTAAGAATATTAACATAAACGCTCGAAAATACCATATATTTAAACAACAGACTCAATCACGAATACCGCACTGTTGATGCATGCTGAAGGTGACATTATTTCATGGCGTTTCATATTCATGTCTGATTTCGCTTGCGAAAAGCTAGACCACGCCCACTTTAAATGGGCCACCAGTTGGAACTGGATTTGTCCGACAAGACTGCAAAACAAACTTTTTGACCGTATATATTCATGAAAAGAAGAAACAAAATATCTTACTCTAAACGAATTTCTGCAAACTGTGTAAGTCTTTCAGGAGAGAGGTGTTTTTCTTCGGCACAGTTATCGGTTTCATTATGCTCGTTCCGGGGCAGTACTGTTACCAAACGTTTCGGATCGGCATGCGCAGCAGTCGCTCGTGATTGCAGAAATTTGAACGACTCTACTGCCCATGTCGAGCAGCGTATCTGTGCCTTGTGAAAAGAAAACGGGAACGTTTCAGTCGATTGAAGTTGGTCACAAGGGACCCTGAAACCGTGTTCATGGATCCAAGAATTGCTTGGTATCCGCCAGAACACATGGGTCGTGCACACGATCTATGGACGCGTGTGTGGGAAGCACAGCTAGGCGTGGACAGCATGTTGATCACCGACAACAAACCACAGGATTGGATTGCCTTGGATGGTGTAACCACTTTCGACCCAAAGAAACAGGTGCTGCACGTTTCAAACAAAAACACCGAGAACAATCAAAATCAAACTTTGGCCCAGAAAAGGAAACGAGAAAACAAGGCGAGTACGTATGGGCTGAATCAAGAGAAACGCTTCTTGGGTGAAGATGGCGGATTGACACCATGGATTCGGAAAAATTCGTATGATCCTAGTGTCTTGGGGTAAGTATTTTCATTTTCGGTTCATTTGCAAACGACGATGATGTGCATAGATATTACCCATTGTATCAGATGTCTACGCAATATATAGCTGGCTACTGGTTTGCAACACAGCCACAATTTAAAATTCACGGTGATGTGTACAGTGATTATCACACAATGTGTGTTTGCCACTGTCACAGTTCAGACTGCCAGACTGTGTGCCTGTGGGGGGGGGGGGGGGGGGTACATTCATGTTTATGTGTGGGTATTTCATATTGATATCCAGAGGACAGTTTTCACATTTCTGACAGCAGTGTGTGTGCATTTTGCAATGAAGTGATAACTGAAAATTCAAATGCATGGACTATGGAGACCCGTATGCATTGATCATTTCATGATTCAGATTCCCACAAATTTAAGTTTCTCAAAGAAAAGCCCTGAGGCATAGTCATGTCTTGTGGCATAGCTGTCTAAAACAACAGCCAGTTAAATCAAATCAGACCCATTCAGACAAATCTGATTCCATCAGACCCAGTTGGGCCCAATCAGATCCTGCAAGACCTAATCAGGCAAAGCAAGAATGTTAGTATTAAATCAACCGAACTAGTCAGTTATTGAACTGCTACAAAGAATGCTTTAAGCCATCTTTAGGGATGCAGATGACACCAGTGTGTGCATTCAGCATTAAATGTCAGTTGTGTGGATGTGGAGGGTGGAGATTTTACGTAATAGTAGTAGTATTCTACTCTCATACAAATTATTGAGCAGACCAACTGATATCTAAACCCACTGTGTATGTGCATACATATGCAAAAAAAATGAAACCGATTTTATTATCTGTCAGAGGTTTGTGGTTTAAAATTCTATTATCTCCTTCTTTTTTTTTAACTTTAATTTCTGTTCTAACTTCTATCTTCTGCTGTCAACATATTTCTGAATGCGAAATCCAGGTTGCTCTTCCCAGGGAGAGCATGTCACCAGCATTACCACCACCACACATGAGGCTTTTCCTTGCCTACTTGTACTCTAACTTTCCTATACTTTACCAAGACAAAACTGGAATTCTTTACAAACTTCACCAGGGTCTACTCTTTTGTTCACATGGATGATGGAATCTTCTACGGGTTAAGTGGATACTGCTTTTAGGACCATTGTTTATTATTTCTGCTGAATGGCAAGGACCCAACGTCCCAGGCCACCTGTAAGTGTAAGGTTCATGCAGGAATAGGACCTGGAACCGTTGCACTTTGTTGGGCATTCTCACTTGTCAAGAAATGAGAAATGGAGGGAATTGGGTTTGTCATGTGTTTATGTATGAAATTGATGAAGAATCTTAATTGTATTTGTGAATATAAATTTTAATACAGGACTTTATCAACAAAATCAGAGGTTTCAGACTAGCAGAAAGTCAGAAGTGTATACACATAATGGATTGTTTTTTTGGTTTTTTTAAGCACACAATGCACATAAAACATGTGAATACAAGGAGAGAAGTGAGGAAACATACAGAATGTTCTGTAAGATCTTTGCTTTTACATTATAAGTAAAAACACTCATTTGTCACCTCATCGGTTCTATTAATTTTGTACAGTTCTGTACACACAAATGCAACACATGCATGCATACAACGGATACTTAAAAAAATACACTCACACAACCACATGCAGACCATATATTATACACTTGCACACAATTATTGACACACTGGGTTGTTACAAAACAATTTACTCAATAAATATACATTTCACTCAGATTATTTTCCTAACTACTCTTCACATCTACAGGTCTACTAACCTAGCGACTTTCTCAACCATTGTACACACATAAAGTATTTTTGTCCTCACACTCGTAAGTACATGCTTCATATACTCAACACATGCACACTTAAACATGTGCACATACACATATTCACACACACTCACAAGTAATTTTTGTATGTTCATAAAAAATACATGCATGTGCACACACACACACAACTATTGCACACATGTTAAGATGCAAACACACATGCTAGTGCGCGCGCGCGCGCGCACACACACACACACACACACACACACACACACACACACTGATAATGGCATTTATACCACTTGCAGTGAGTAATAAATGTTGCAGAAGAATGCAGTGAGCAACAATGTTGGCAGCTGAAGAAACCAACAAAGGGCTAGCTGGCTCAGTGGCTGTATTTGTGTGTGTGTGTGTGTGTGTGTGTGTGTGTGTGTGCACAGCTACAGAGTAAAGAACCACTATTTTCTGCCCCAACTCTGAAAATCTGAAAGTAAAAGAGAAGACACAACAATGTGTGCTTCAGTCCAGTTGTTTAGCCAGTTAAATTTCATCCAGATGAGCAGATCCATGGGAGGTAGATTTTGTTCTTGTTTTTGTTGTCCAGCTAAACCCTCAAGGCCCAACTGGTAGATCTATGCATGGGAAACGTTTTTGGCTTGCCTGTTCTGGGTCACAACTCACAAAACAAACATGTTGGAAAGCCATTTATTTTGGCTCCATGTAGTTTCCATAGCGTGGCTTTAAAGTCTCCTTCCCCTTTTTCATTGTTTGGTTTTTGACTTGCCACTGTGCATAGTTAAGATGTCTGCTTCCCTCTCCTCAGGATTCCTTCCACCACCATCCCCCAGCATACACCCTCCCTCAGTCTCTTTCTTTCCCACCATTCTTTCCCTCTGCCGTTCACCACAAGCAGGGAAACAACAACAAAATATCAAGAGCTTGTGTTTTGGAGGCTCAGACAGCTGTTTGTAAGGTTTGCTTTCCCTGTGTCAGACATTCCTACTCGGGTCTTCTGTTCAGCTGTCTTTTACAAGTCCTTGTTCTGCTGCAGTAGTAGTTCTACTACAGTACAAGTTCTAGACTTTCTCAGTGGCTGTCTTCACCTGTGTCTTTCTTTGCCTTGCCTGATTACTGTCCCTCTTTATTTTATGTACTTCATTCTTTCTTTTTATTTTGAAGGTTTTGAGAACATGTAAAGTTTTATACTTGTGCTATTGACTTACGCTTAGAGTTACACAGTTTCTGGAGTTGCTTCAGACATTGTAGTTCAGTTGTATTCATTTCATAAAGAAGAAAAAAAGCCAGCCAATCTGATTTATCATTTTTATGGTGTGTATACATGTTTGTGTGTGTGTGTGTGCATGCATGGACATACAAATCATAATTCATATAGAAATTAACAAACAATGAGGAAGTGTCTGGGTTTGTTCCAATGTACCTATTGTTTACCTGTGTGCTAGCTGAATTGGTAGCATAAGCAGCACTGACTTGAAGTTGTGTGCCTTGTGAATGGAGAGAGTTACCACTCTTCACTATTTCATAATTCATATACTTTTTTTTCTCTCTCTCTCATTTTCCACTGGTTCCAGTGTGCCTCACCTTTATCTTCATTAAGATTTTCTGTTTTGATTCTTTCTTTCCCATTTCTGAAAAAGCCAAAGCTTTGACATGCACTGGTTCTCTCTATTTTCTTGGATTGTTGTAATGTTGCTTGAATGCTAGTCCTGGACTCGTACTACGCTTCAGAGAAGGATCCAAGCAGTGAAAAATGAAATGCTTCAGGAGACTCTTTGGCATCTCCTGCAAAGACTGCATTGTATACCAAATGAAGTAAAAACCATCAGTACATTGGTTTGTATGAAGACCTCCTGACAACTGTGAAGAAAAGGAAAATGAGATGGTAAGGCCACTTTACAGGATCCGACAGGCTCTCCAATACCATCCTTCAGGGAACAGTGCAGGGGAAAAGGAGGTGAGGCAGACAGTGAAGGAAGTGGGCGGACGACATAACTGAGTGGACAGATAGGAGCTTTGCTGAAACTCGACCACCAGAAATAGAGAATGCTGGTGATGCGTTCAGCAGTACAGCTCCCCCACTACCAAACCAGGTTTTGGGACCAGTGGCAGTGACAGATGGTCGGGTTTTTTTTTACAAGTTACATACATACTTTTCTCCAAAGGAGACCTATTAGTATTATCCCCTGCCCCCCATTCCCCCTTCCCCCTCAGACTATTGAGTCTTTCCACCTCCCGCCCCACTCTCCGACTCCTCCAGTCTCTATTTCATATGCCGTGAAATCCCAGGATTCTCAAAGCCTCTATCATGACACTGTCAGTGACCTGATGAAGTTGCCATTTGTCTAACTTGATTTTTTTTTTTTTTTTTTTTCAGGATACCAGGATATTTTGATAATTAACCAATGAATGTTGATGGAAAAACAGTACTTGCTCAAAAAAAAAAAAAAAAGTTAAAGCCATGGTTTTTCATGGCCCCCCCCTTTTTTTTTTGTGGTCATGTTAAAAGACCTGAGTGATGATATTACAAGCAGATATGTAGTAAAAGTCAGAAAGCTTACCTGATGGGGTACACAAGAAATACAGAATCAGTGACCGTCCATATGAGATGTTATGAATAAAAGAGACCATCAGCATTCAGAAGTGTGTGTGTGAGGAGTGTGAGTGTATATAGTGAGTGATGTTTTCAGAATAGAATTTTTAGCTAGTTTGTAATTATATCTTGAATTTTGTTTCTTTGGTTTTTGTTGATTTTTTCTTCTGCCTTATTCATATCATATGTATAGTTGAATTTATACGCTCAGAGCAGTATGGTCAGCTTTACATATTTATGCCTGTTATATTATACTATTATTATTGATGAAATTGTTATTATTAAAGTGGTCAGCATAAACCAGTCAGGCTGATGAATGAATTCAGGAAGGTTCAGCTGTGTGTGTGTGTGTATGTGTGTGTGCAGACTTCATCATGAGATCAAGGATTTCTTTGACTACATGTCCCCCCGGCGGGAAGAGGCCCGCATGAGGGATGTTGTGGTCAGCCGCATTCAGATGGTCATCCAGCAGCTCTGGCCTAAGGCTGAGGTCAGTTTGTGTAATAATAACTAATTGATATATTATATCCAACAGCTCAGGCTTAGGACAGAGATCAGTTTGTGTAACTTGTGTTTCCAGGCAAAGCAAGGGTTTCTTCCTTCCATGGAGTGACCACAATAATTTCTTTTCAAGCGGAGTGAATTGATGTTTCAGTTTCATTTTTGTGCCAAGATACTGATTAATTGATTGATATGGATACTTATGTAGCGCCTATCCTTGGTCGGAGGCAAAGCTGTAAGCGCTTTGCAAACACGGGGTCATTTGCACAACAGGCTGCCTACCTGGGTAGAGCTGACTGACGGCTGCCACTGGGCGCTCATCATTCATTTCATGTATCATTCAATCAGATTTCAGGCATGCATACATATGCACTCAGACAGACATGTAACATTTTACGTTTTTGACTGTTTGGTTTTATTTACCCCGCCATGTAGGCAGCCATACTCTGTTTTCGGGGGTGTGCATGCTGGGTATGTTCTTGTTTCCATAAACCACCGAACGCTGACATGGTTTACAGGATCTTAAACGTGCGTATTTGATCTGTGTGCGTATGCACACGAAGGGGGTTCAGGCACTAGCAGGTCTACACATATACCTGGGAGATGGGAAAAATCTCCACCCTTTACCCACCTGGCACCATCACCGAGATTCGAACCCAGGACCCTCAGATTGAAAGTCCAGTGCTTTAACTATTCGGCTATTGCACCCATCAGAGTGTGTGGACTGATCCGTTTATGCAACATGATCGATGATGAATGGTGTATTCTCTCTCTCTCTCCCTCTCTCTCTGAGTCTCTTTCTCTGTTTCTTTCTCAGTTTCTCTCTCTTTCTCTCTTTTGTAATATGTACTGTTTGGTGCATCATCATATTATGTTTTGATTTGCACTTGAATTATTCCATGAAATGTTCTGTCAGTTAAACCTGAGGAAGAAAAAAACTTAGCAGCAAGATGTTTTAGCCAAGTTACATCATCATGCTCTTTCACGTAATATACTTGTCATATGAGAAAGAAATGCAATTGTGGAAGATTATTGTTGGTCTTTTTTTTTCCCTTTTGATAGTGAAATTGATCTTGTTTCATGAATTTAAACATCTAAACCAACTGATCAGAGGTGTGTGAATTGGGGCTTCTGAAAAATTAAAGATTCGGTAAGTGGCAGGAAGTCCTTTACAATAATTTAAGGGTTTGTAGACAAGGTACTATGATGAAATGAAGGATGACTGCTGAGTCTATAAAAATACCAAATGGAGAAAGTTTATAAAAACTGTGGGTTGTGAAATAAGACACACTTTTATCAAAAGTGAGTCATTTTACAATTCATAGTTTGTATAAACTTTCTCCATTTGGTTATAGACCACCATCAGAAGGTCACACTACTGGTGCACATTGTAACTGAATCAGCATTACTACACACAAATAAAGGCATGTATATTTTATATAAGATAGATCTTCTAGTTTCATGTCAGAGGTTTTGGGGCCAAAAAGTGAAGGGAGATAACTCTCCTTTGTGGCAGACCATCCTGGTGTTGGTCATATTTACTCAAGCTTCCAATCCCATTGAGAATTTTCACTCTTTTTACGTTTGTTCCAGTAGAGTTTGGAATATATTCAAGGGACTCATTCAAAGAAATACAGTGTACCCTTTCAATTTTTAAACCATCACGGATGCATATATATATATATAAAATGTATCATACATTATTTATATGAATGTTATTGGAAGCCCTTTGTGTATAAGAGAAAGAGCTAGAGAAGGAGGGCAACATGATTTCGTTCATAATCATAGTCACTATAGTGTCAAAGTTAAGTAATTAAGGTTGGGGACAAATGAGTATGGATCTTCAGTTTCTAAATGTGGTGTCCAAATTTTTAAATATGGACTTGAATTTGCACCCATCAAAAGATATGTTTTAATCCGTAGCAAACTGCTGTTTTCATGACCAGGTGAAGATCTTTGGCAGTTTTAAGACTGGGCTGTATCTTCCAACAAGGTATGGACACATGTTGAGCAGTACTGTTAACTGGTGGAGTTCATGTTTTTTGTCTCTGTGTTACTGTTGTCTGCTGCTTATATTCTGTCTTTCATTCTGACTGTCTAAGTTTTTATCTGTCTGTGAATGGTGGTTTGTAGATAATCTCTAGTCTGTCATTTTAACCTCCACATGTATTACTTTTGTTCGGTTTGTCAGTCTCTGATTAAAACTGATAAGATTCTTTGTCTTATCGTTTAGTTCTAACAGTTTTGCTCCTTTGATTTGAGACATCCTTCTTCAGTTTGTTTTCTTATTTAAGTAAACATAAATGTATGTAACAGAACATTTGATAAAGAAAGAATGACATCTGAGCAAAAACCACAGTAATGATAATTATCATGAGCATGTCTGCTGTCAGTGCTGAGGAAAGGGAGGTATTGGCGTTTGCCTTTTTTTTTTCTTTTTTTTTCCATTTTCATATATAATAGATTTTAGTAATATTCATCTTCTTATTGATTGCTACATACAGCACTTGACATAATTCTGAAAGAAAAACAAGCCATTTTGTTTAAAAAAAAAAATGTTCTATTGAATTTGAAGCAGTTTCATAAAAGGAAATAAATGTTCAAAATGAAAATTCAAATTTCAGTGGTGATGGACTGAAACCACAAATGAAACATGTAATACATATAAATATAATTGTTATCCCTGCAAATTTGACCACAAGAAAAAAAAGAAGTAAGTGATTTAGATAAAGAATGAACTGAAGGTAGAACAACAACCTTTGTTGACTATATAGATTTGGCTGTTGTTTCTACTGTTTGAAATGTGGCGTTGATGTGTGTGTGTGTGTGTGTGTGTTTCAGTGACATTGATCTGGTGGTGTTCGGAGAGTGGAAGAATCTGCCCCTTCGGACCCTGCACGATGCTCTGGTGGAAAAGAAGATTGCAGAGGAAGATCAGATCAAAGTGCTGGACAAGGCATCGGTAAGTGAGCTCTTCTTTGTCTTCTGTGTTCCGTGGGCTGCAGCCCCCCAAGGGAGTGGCAGAGATTTGCAGAATAAAACTCCAAACAGCATGCCTGACCAGACGTTTACCCAACTGGAACCTTGAAAAAGTGAAATCTCCGTTGACCAGTTGTGCTGTTCAGGTGTAGAAATGCTTCCCAACGAAAGATCTTTGGGAAAGGTGGTGGTTAGATAATAAAAAAAAAAATTATATATATATATAAAAAATTTAAGTTTAATTTAGCTGATGTCATTTCATACTGTTATGCTCACACTTTTTATGTACTCTTATGCATTTTCTTTTCTTCTGTTCTGAATGGGATTATGGTGGAGAGAGCAGTACTGGATGTAATTGTTGGTATTATATTGCATTGTATTATTTTTTTGTCACAACAGATTTCTCTCTGTGAAATTTGAGCTGCTCTCTCTGGCGATAGCACTATGCCATAGTGCAACTCCACTTTGTGTGTGTGTGTGTGTGTGTGTGTGAGCATGCAAGTGTATTTGTTTCACTGTCAGTGTGTATTTTTCTTCAGAATTTTGCCAAAGACAGCCCTTTTGTTGCCAGGGGTTCTTTTAGGTGGCGTAAATTCGTGCTGCATGCAGGACCTGGGTTTATCGTCTCATCCAGATGATTAATGTCCAGACCCATTACTTGAGGTCTAGCAGAGGGGCAGAAAATTCTGGCTGTTCTGGGATTCAGTCCTGCACCCTCAGCTTCTCTTGCTTCTTAGGCATACATATTACCATGCGGCCACCTCTCTGCATAGAATTAGAAGTTGATCGTTTTGTTTTCAATGTGTTTTGATCTTTTTTTTCCTTTTTATATAGAGATTGCCTGTGTAGTTCTAGATAGAGGTCTAGATGTAAAAAAAAACAAAAAAAAAACAAAAAAAAGAATTGTTTAATAAAATAATGATACCATTTTAAGCACATTCATTGCTGATATTTTACCCTTGCTAATAAAGAATTAGTCTAGTCATTTGTCTAAAAGTACATACTTTTCTGTCACTCAGGTGCCAATTGTGAAACTGACAGATGCAGAGACAGATGTGAAGGTCGACATCAGCTTCAACTCAGACCACAACAAATCCAATGGTGTGGAAAGTGCCATGCTCATTCAGGTTGGTCATTTCATTACTTTGAATCATTCTGCACTCAGATTCTTACCACTGTCAGCTGATTTTTTTTTTTTTCTTTAATGTGTGTAAACAAATTGGCCATAGCTACTTTCGTTTTCTCCGCATTGGCAGATAGTAGTTTGCACAGGATAGGAATCAGACTCCCTGCCGGGGTCTGCACTAGTGGGTCACGGTAAGTATGTTAGATAAACGTAATTTTAGGAAAATAAATTTCCTTTTATGTATTTACCCTGATGCTTTTGTCCATGTGTCTGTGTGTATGTATTGTATATACATGTATATATATATGTGTGGTAAACTTTAAAAAATGGATTTTCTCTGAAAATGCTTTGTGTCAACACCAAAGTTGGATTGCATATAGAAGAAAAATATTTCTTTTCACTCACTTGTGAATCACATGATTGTTCCTTTGTGCAGAAATTCTTGCAGGACTACCCGGCGCTGAAGTACCTGGTGCTGGTCCTGAAGCAGTTCCTGCTGCAGCGCGACCTGAACGAGGTCTTCACTGGAGGCATCAGCTCCTACAGCCTCACTCTCCTGGCCATCAGCTTTCTGCAGGTAACACTAAACTTCTGACCCCTAAAAACCTTGAACTCTACTCCTAACCCCTATCCCTAACCCCAAGCATTAACCCTAATATTCCTGACCCTTACCCTTACCCCTAACCTTAACTTCTAATGCCTAACTCTTACTCTGACTCGTTAACCCTAAACCTAACCCAGCCCACTAACCCTAACACTGAACAGCATTGGTGCAGCGGTGGTCTAGTGGTTATGTGCCCGACTAGGAAGCAAGCATCGACTGGTTCAAGTCCCCGTGTACGGACTGAGTGTTTCACTCCCCTTCCCGCCACCAGATCTTAAGTGATGGTCCGAATGCTCTTCTTTCGGATGAAGCTCAGTGCATGTAAAACAACCCATGACAAAAAAAAGGGTTATCCCAGACAAAATTCTGTTAAAAAAAAAAAAAAAAAATCAATGTTGATAGTAAAGCAAACGCACTTACAGACAGAAAAAAAAGGGTGTTGTTGCATTATGGTGGTGGGTTCTTCCCGAGGAGAGCATCCAGAATTTCATACAGAGAAATCTATTCTAACAAAAAATAAATACAATACAAAACATTGCTATTAATAACCATGATAATGATAAATGCTATTAACTCATATGTACATGCGTGCACAAGTGGGTTTTTACCTACATGAGTGTTTTTACCTGCCATATTGGCAGCATTGTCTGTTTTCAGGGGAGTGCATGCTGGTTGTGTTCTTGTTTCCATAGTCAACTGAATGCTGACATGGGTTTTGCAGGATCTTAAAATGTGCATATTTGATTTTCAGCATGTGTATTGACATGAAAAGAGTTCCGGCACTAGCAGGTCTGCATATCTGTTGATTTGGGAGATCTCAGGCCTGAATGCAGCATACGCTGTGACTGGAATTTGAACCTAGGGCCCTCAGAATAAAAGTTCAGCACCTATATCACTCAAGTTGTTGTGTTAGTTATGAGGATGATGATATTTATGATCATGGTTATGATTTATGATTGGTGCATTGTCTACTGAAGTTGTGAGCATCTTGAAGAAAACTGTTTTGTTTTTTTTTCAAAAGAAAAGAATGCAGACATACACATAACACATGTACATACACTGGATCATGATTCATGTTTGGTTGTGGGTTGGGTTTTTTTCCATTTATCTTTGTATTATTGCATGAATGAATTAGTGTGTGTGTGTGTGTGTGTGATTCAGAGGGATTGTTTGAAAGACTTGAAAAGATGACAGTTTCATGGTAGAATTGGTTTTTTTTGTTTAGAATCTCATCTGTGTGATGCATGTGTGTGTGGTTATTTTTGTTTTTTAACCACTCATCACCATGTTTTCTTTTCAGTGAAAAATCTGTATTAGTTTCAAAGATTTTACATCTTCATTCCAGCTGATATGATATCTTTATTCTTACAACAGATTTAAGCTTACTGTCATCACTACAAACAACAAGAAGATACAGTATATAAATTAACTGTAACATCAGTACAACTACTGTAAATCTTTATATAGACAACATTCATCCATCAGAGGACAAACTTACTTTATTTACTTACAAGCAATAATCATAATTGATAATGTGAAATAGCATGACATGTTTATGTACCTCTGTATGATAGGCCCATGACAGATCAGTGTCTAATGAAATGAACACTTCATCTTGTTTCAACAGATGGCAAGGGCCATTGGAGTCTATTGAAGATCACCTCATCACTTTGTAATTTTGATGTTATTTATGATTTTGTAAATAAATCTCTGACACTTATGTTTAGTAGCAAGTAAGTGTGTGTGCACTAATATATTTTTGTATTTGTGCATGCGCATGTTTGTGTGTCTAACCCTGACCCTGGCACACTTACGTGTGTGCATGTGTATGTGTGTGCACTCCCGTTCTGTGTGTGTGTGTGTGTGCACACATGTTTGTTTGTATGTGTATGTTTGTGTGGAGACCTGGCCTTAAAAAGAAGAAAAGTAGTGATAACAATAGTAGCAATCTTTTTTTTTTTTTTTTCTTCAATTTCTTTGTTTTCAGTTGCACCGTCGTGAAGAAGCGGTGAAGGAGGGTGCCAACCTGGGCGTGCTGCTGGTGGAGTTCTTTGAGTTGTACGGTCGAACCTTCAACTACATGCGCACAGGCATCCGCATCAAGAACGGTGGGGCCTACATCCCCAAGGACGACATTGTGAAGGAGATGGAGAACGGTCACAGGCCTGCCCTCATGTGCATTGAGGACCCTCTGAATGCCGGTGAGACTGAGAGCTATGTGTGCCACTGCGTGTTGTGTGCTGTGTGTGTTTGAGCAAGCATTTAAGTGGAGTGATGGTCTGGAAGTAACACGTCTGCCTAGGAAGCAAGAGAATCTGAGCACACTGGTTCAAATCACGGCTCAGCCGCTGATATTTTCTCCCCCTCCACTAGACCTTGAGTGGTGGTCTGGACACTAATCATTCAGATGAGATGATAAACCGAGGTCCCGTGTGCTGCATACACTTAGCGCATGTTAAAGAACCCACGGCAACAAAAGGGTTGTTCCTGGCAGAATTCTATCGAAAAATCCACTTCGATAGGAAAAACAAATAAAACTGCACACAGGAAAAAATACAAAAAAATAGGTGGCGTTGAGTGTAGTGACGCGCTCTCCCTGGGGAGAGCAGCCCGAATTTCACACAGAGAAATCTGTTGTGATAAAAAGAAATACAAATACAAGTACAAAATTACCTATGAGAGTGGATTTCTTCCATATAAAATGTTTCCAGAGGACAACAGTTTTCTTGCCATGGGTTCTTTTTCATTGTGCCAAGTGTGTCTGCACACGGGACCTTGGCTTATCATTTCATCTAAATGACTAGGCATTCAGTTTGATTTTCCAGTCAAACTTGGGAGAAAGGGTGAGAGTGGGAATTGAACCCAGACCCTCATGGACACTAGATTAGCAGATAAGTGTCTTAGCCATTCTGCCACCTTCCTCCTTGGTATGGGTTCTCAGATTCTGGATATATATAGAAAGCATTTCCTTAGTAGACAAAATTCCAACTCTCATTCCCATCCTGGGAAACTAGCTTCCACACAGCACTGCAGTGAAGATAAGAGAAATCTGTTGTGATAAAAAGAAATACAAATACAAATAAGTAAGTGTTGTTGGTTGATCTTGTATGTGTGTAAGTTGTGTGTGGTGAAGTTTTGAAACTGCCTTGTGGGGATGCTGGAGGGCTCTTTCTGTATAAGTGGTATAATAATATCACTTCTGGAAAATCTGTGCTAAGAAATTTCCTCCTATCTTTTCTGTCGTGGTCTTTGTTTACGGGGTTTCCTTTATGCTGTCTCGTCCTGTCTAATTGTCTGTCTTTGCTGGTCCATTCACCTAAAAAAAATTTCTTTTGTTTTTCTAGGAAGCCTTGAATTTTTTTTCTCCTTTTTCTGGGCTTGACACTTGGGCATTGTTACAATGTTGTATTCTTATTTTTGGCCCAGGACATGACTTGCTGTTTGCAGTTTTTGAATGTTCTGTATTATGCATGATTTCATGTATTTTGTAAGGGATTAAGTTCAGGTAAATTTTTTTTTATTAATCTTGTGGCAAAAAAATCATGTTCATGAATGTGAATGTACTTCTGCCTTATGTTTTTTTTCCCCAGTTTGTGTGTGTGTGTGTGTGTGTGTGTTTTCCCTCTCTTATAGGGGTCAGTATTTAGTACAGTTTTTCGGCCCTGATACAGCTGTGCACTGTCGGCTGGTCTACAACACAAGCAACAGAGATGAATAAATAGAAAGTATTGTTGCTTGATCACGTGTGTCTTTGTGATTTGCGCAGGTTGGTGTAACTGACAAAGCATTAAAAGATTTCTTTGTTTGACAGGAAATGACATTGGGCGGAGTTCCTATGGGGCCATCTACGTAAAGCAAGCCTTTGAGTACGCCTACTTAGTGCTCAGTCAGGCTGTTCTCCCTCAGCACACTCACTTGCTCAAAAACCATTCAAGGTAAGTCTACTTGACAATTTTATTTGTTTGATGGGTTTGGAAATGTGCTGTTGTATATGTGTATGAAAGTTTTGGCTTGTACCTGTGTATGCATTGCCCTGATTGGATGTTTTTTCTGATGACAAAGAGCTTCTGTGATGTTTGATGGGGTTGGAAGTATTTTGCTATATTTGTGTGTGCAAGTATTGACTTGTATATGTGAGCGCATTGGATTTTTGTGTGTGTGTGTGTGTTACCAGAGAGTTTCTGCGATATTTGATGGGGTTGGAAGTGTGCTGCTGTATTTGTGTATACAAGTATTGACTTGTATATGTGTGAAGGCATTGGATTTTTTGTTTTGACAGAGAGGTGAATCTTTTAGATGTTTAAGACCCAAATACTCAGCAGTTGTTAAAAAATTGGGCTTTCGTCTGTACTTCCTTTTCTGGAATACTATGTTTTATTGACTTTCTTCTTTGTAGTCGTTCCAGTTTTAGGTACACTGGTACAGTTGTTTGAATAAAATCAAAAGTGTAATGCCCCTCTCGCTGCCTTCACTTGCAGTATTCTCCTCCCCACCCAAAACAATTGAATGTTTAAGACTTGATTATCAGCTGACATCATAAGTAATACTTGTGAGGCTTTTGATTTTTCAGTTTATCATTAGTATCGTTTAGTTGTGTGAAAAGAGCCACGCTTTTAAAAGGTTAAGATTAGTACTGTAAGAGAATGTGGGTGGATGGGATACAGTAATAAAGCCAAACAAAACAGGTTGATAGTGGTAATTTTCATCTCACAGCATTCTTGGTTAAAGTCACATGAACTGATCTTCTTGGTGTTGCTTTCACTCAGCAGTTTATGTAGGTTGTCTCCTTTAATTATTTGTAAAGGCAATGTTTGGATGTTAAAATTCATACGGTTTGCATCATCTTTTTACTGGATTTTAATTGTGTCACATGTCGGCTTTAGTCGTTCATAATAGGTCTGCCATCGAAGGGGCTGCTTCATAACAAAGGAAGGGAAGTACTTAGAGGAAGGGAGGTAACAAGCCATTGATACTTTGGTTCTGTCATCCTGATTTGACCTGGGCTGGGTTGCATAAGCGATCATAGCAATGCTAAGTTTGTTTAACGTTGAGAATGTTCCCAACTCTACACAAACTCCATAGGCCTGGGAATGTCTGAACACTTAGCAAACTCAGCGCTAAGATTGCCAATGGAACCCAACCATTTATTTTCCTCAGGACAGGATACAGACCCCTGTTGGTGTCTGCGCCAATGAGTGTTTTAGGGAGGGGGGGGGAGTTTCCTTTAAAGGGCAACATTTAGATACATTTGAAAGTGTGCAGCTAAAAAGAAAGAAAAAAATGTGTTGTTCACAGCATTCTGGGTCGCATCGTGCGCGTGACGGAAGAGGTGGTGTCCTACAGGAAGTGGGTGAAGGAGAACTTTGCGGTGATTGTCCCCACTCCCCTCCTGCCCTACCCTGCCTCCGGCTCCCCCTCTGCCAGCATCATGGTATCGGCTAGCGACAGAGTGGACATGGAACACACAAGGTAAAATCACAGGGATTTGTATATTGTACTGATATCTGTGCTGGCATTTGGGCAGCTTTTAGAGGACAGTTTTTGATTTATGTCTTTATTTGTTTTGGTATTAAGACATGCACATATTGTCGGAATGCTTGAAACCAAATATAGAAGATTAATGTTGATGAAGACAGCTTCACAAAGTTGGTTGCAGACGTGTATGAGGAATCTAGATCAAGTAGGCGAAGTGTCATCATGTATTTGTGGATCAAATATGATTTAGATTTGTTTGAAAATATCCTGATTTAAAAAAAAAGTATTAGAAGTTATTATTGATCAAGTGTGGCAAAGATGATTTGTTGTATAAAAAATGAAACTTTTTTTTTTTTTTTTTTTTTTTTTTTAAGACTTGGATGTGTACCAGTGGTTTTTCAGTGCATGTGTTCTTGGGATTCTCACTTCTTTTCTTTAAAAAAAAAAAAAAAAAATTACAGTTTCCATACAGAAATGATAACAGCAGCAGCAGCCTACAAAATTTGAGACTTGGATGTGTGCCAGTAGTTTTAAGTATATTTTCTTGAGATGCTCACAATATATGTTTAACTACACATACTTTACTGTGACCTTCTTTTCCCAGAGAAACAACAAAGCAGCAGTAGCTGAAAAGATATTAGTCTTGGACATGTTCCAATAGTTTTCACTTGTAATATTTTCTTGAAATTCTTGCCTCTTATTTTTCCGCTACTGCAGAAACAACAACTGGAGCGGCAGCCTAAAACTTTTGAGACTTGGACATGAGTCAGTAGTTTTTGGTGTTGTGTTTTCTTGAGATTCTTACATTTTTTTTGCCCCCGTTCCAACAGAAATGAACAGCAGTAGCAGCTTGAAAGATTTGAGACTTGGACGTGTGTGAGTAGATTTTAGTATAAATTTTATTTGGGATTCTCGCATACCATTTTTTTTTTTTTTTTTTCTTTTTCGTTTTCCGTTCCCACAGAAAAAACAATAACAACAACAACAACAGCAACCCAACTACGAAAAGAACCACCACTTCCGTGACGGAGGTTCATCCTCCACTCTCCCCTGCCTCCAAAAAGCCCCCTAGCGGAGGTCCTAGCAGACGAACGAGTCACCTGGAGACAGTGGCACCCCCCTCTCCTCAGGAGGAGGAAGGTGAAGTGGCCAGAGAGGAAGGTCAAGGGGCACCTGCTGCTGCTGCAGACAGTGAAAATTCCGATTCCGGTGGCAACAGCTCCGGCTACAAGTCATCAGAATCCAACGTGACATCATCATCATCGAGCGTTGCTAGTGATTCGGTGAGCGGTTTTTATTGTTGGTTGTTGGGTTTGTGTGTGTGTGTGTGTGTAGAATGGCCAGTGATTCAATGAGTGGTGTGTGTGTGTGTGTTTTGTGAAGTCTGGCCAGTGATTCGGTAAGTGGTATGTCCATGTATGTGCATGTGTGTGTGTGTGTGTTTGTCTAGAATGGCCAGTGATTCAATGAGTTGTGTGTACTTGTTCGTGTGTTTGTGTGTGTGTATCAATGTGTATTTTGTGTCTGTCTAGAACGGCCAGTGATTCAGTAAGTGGTGTGTCCATGTTTGTGCACGTGTGTTTGTGTTTGTCTAGAATGGCCAGTGATTCGATGAGTGGTGTGTATTCATGCCTGTGTGGGTATGTGTCCATGTTTATTTTGTGTCTGTCAGAATGGCTAGTGATTCAATGAGTAGTGTTTTCATATGTGTTTGTGACTGTGTGTTTTGCATTTGTCTAGGATGGCCAGTAATTCATTGAGTGGTGTGTTAATATAGTGTGTGACAGTGTTTGTGTTTGTCCAGAATGACCAATGTTTTAATGAGTGGTGTTAACATGTGTGTGTGTCCATTTTTGTGTGTTTGTATTTGTCTGAAATGGTCTTTTACTCTCGTAACGAAGAAAGGATATGAGGTTGTGTTGGCCTGGGTTCCTGGACATGTTGGCATTCGTGGTAACGAAAGGGCAGACTTGCTGGCCAAGAACGCTGTAAAGAAAGAATTATCGAGATTCTTTGTACCATACACAGACATGAAGCAGAAGGTGAACGCTTATGTCAAGGATCTTTGGCAAGAGGAGTGGAACACCCAGACGGACAACAAGCTCTTCCAGATCCGTCCAGACCTAAAAGAGACCCTCCTTTCAGGGGTGAAGAACAGAAAGGAGGAGTCTGTGCTGTGCAGACTGCATGCGGGGCACACTTTTTACTCATTCTTACTTGTTGAAGGGGGAAGAGGCCCCTCGATGTATTCCCTGTGATGAGCCTCTCACCGTGAAACACATGCTCCTTGATTGTTGGGATCCGCATGACGTTAGACACAGACATTACACGGCGGTTTCTTTGAAGACCTTGTTTCGTGATGTCCATCTGTGGGCGCTGATGGACTTCTTGAAAGAAGTGAACATTTTTAATCAGATTTGAAGGTTTTAAACTATGGAAGTTTTTTAAACTTTGAGTGGAAAGTTTGAAGTGTTGACTCGTTTTAATTGTTTGTTTTTTTACTCTTGTAGTAGGTATTAATGTGGTGATAGCCTTGAGATGGCCTTAGTGGTCGGCGAGGCTCTAAGCACCATGATTTCATTTCATTAATTTCATTTGTCTGAAATGGTCAGTGATTCAGTGGGTTGTGTTTACATGTGTGTATGTCCATCTGTGTGTTTGTGTTTGTCTAGAATGGCCTATGATTTGATGAGTGGTGTTTACATGTGTGTGTGTGTGTCGATGTTGTGTATGTGTGTTTGTCTAGAATGGCAGTGATTCATTGAGTGGTGTGTGTGTGTGTTTGGTATGGTAAGTGATATGATGAATGTGTGTGTATGTGTTTGTGTGTGTGGCATAGTAAGCGATTCACTGAATGTTGTGTTCATGTGTGTGTGTGTGGTACTGTAAGTGATCCAATAAATGGTGTGTGTATGTGGGAAAGGGGGGGGGGCATGATTTTTGTCAACTATGGCCTATGATTTGATAGTGTCATATGCATTTGTGTGGTGTGTTTGTATGTGTCTACATGATTTTTGTCCACTATGGGCAGTGTTATGTATTTTTATGTTGCACACTGTGTTTGTTTGGTAAAGCCAGTGATTCAATGAGTGGTTTGTGTGACTGTGTGTGGGCTGTTTGGTGAATTCAGTGTGGCAGGGTAGAGGTGATGACTCAGGGAATATTTTGTTCATTTGTGGAATCAGTAATTATTAATCTCTTTAAAAACTAATAGAAGGAGTAGGGTAGAAAAAAACACACCAAAAAACAGTTGTCACTCAAAAGTGATTTTAAAGTGATGTTAACTCTGTGTCAGACACATATGTGTCCGTATTTGACATTTTTGCAATATTTTTTTAATTCCTTTTATTTTACTTTGTTTCAGTATTAAGACATGTACTTTGGTTAAGCAACTCCTCATGGACCTGGCTGCAAACGTTGGAGAATTTGATTAAGAATCAGGCACTCTAACTCAAGCCATTATGTAGCCAGGGATGGTAATTCTGGTGTGTTTTTTTCTGGATGGACTTCAGATTCAAACACTTCACAATCGGCCGCCACTTTTTCTCTGTCTCTGGGCCTTACACTAGGAACGATCTCCTTTTGCTTTGTGAAATCTCTGCACTGAGCTCTTTCACGTCTGGCCTGAAAGCTTAGCTTTTTCAAAAAGAAACTCTTCATTACCTTTCCCTTTTTATGTCCTTGGTTTCTCTAGACTTCCATTTGGAAGTATTTATAAGCTTTGTTTTTCAGCCCTTTGTTTCAGAATTATGTGTGTGAAACGGTTATGTGTGAAAGCACTTTGATTTGTTTTTGTACATCATTTAGTGTTATATACATGTATCTGTTGTTAATTTGTTTATTGATTATTCTGGACCCGCAGGACTCTGAAAGCATGGCGGCAATCAGCAACAGTTTGCGACAAGCCCACCACCACCACCACAACCACCAGCATCCTCAGCCTCACGCCAGCTCCTCTGTCCACCACATCCACAACCACCACCACCATCACCAACACCACCAACATCACCACTCCCCTGTCCCCCACAACAAACCCACCCTCACCCCTCCTCCACCCCCCATCGCCTCCCCCACCCCCATGCCCCAGGTCCCGCTCCCGGTACCCACCCACCCACCACACACACACAGCCAGGGCCGCATCATCCGAGGACGGGACCACCACAAAACCCCCCATAACCACCACCACCACCACCACCACCCCCACCAGTACCACCAGGGTGGGGGGGAAGGTGGGGGCAGCAGCAGCCCGGCGCGGTCTCGTGATGCCAGCACGTCGAGCAGTGTGGGGTCCTCCGGCCGCCGCTCCTACAGCTTCAGCGCTCACTCCTCCCCGCCATCCCCATCCCCCGTCTTCCTCCTCCTCCACCTCCACCGCCATCTATTCGGCTTCCAGTGCCAGCGCCAGCTACTCGCCCCACCACCACCCAGCTGCCACCACCCCTCCCTTGCACTGCTTTGGCGGCTTGTCGGTCGCAGAGCAGCAGCAGCAGCAGTACGTGAGCTCACGAGAGGTGCGGCATTCTGGCTCGTATGGTGGTGTGGAAGGAGGTGGTGGTGGTGGCGGGGCTGGCCCCCACTCCCACCCCCACCCGAAATCGTTCCACCACCAAGTCCATCACCCCTCCCATTCGGGACGCTCAGGACCCAAAGTGTACCGTGCCACGGGGAAAAAGAAACGTCATAACAATGGTGGTGGTAGTGTTGGTGCCAGCGGCAGTAATGCCGGACACATCGCTGCCAATGGTGGTGGTGGTGGAGGTGGTGCAGGTCACAACCCACCCCATCACGGCAACCAGCGTCACAGAGACAGCTCGCAGAATGGCCGCGTCATGAGATGATGACGATGGTCACTGTTGGGGGGTGGAAGGCGTCGAGGCCCGCATGTCATCATCTTTGCTGCGTTGTGTCCCCATCAGGTGATGTAGTTTCCAGTGTGATGATGATCAAGTGCTGTGTTCTGTGTCGTTATATGATGTTATCATCTGTCATCAGCTCAGCTTTGTGGTTCTTCCTTTTTACTTTTTTTTTTTAATGCCATGTGTTGTCTTTTTTCATCCCCCCTTGGAAATCAGTTTCTATCAAGGGAGGCGTGTTTTAGCTCCGCAGTCGTGTAAAGACCAGATTTTCTGTAATGAATGGGATTTGTAAAGACCTGGATGAATGAACACTTGTGTACATAGTTGTTTGGTTGGACGTGTGTTGTTGTTAGTGTAAAATGATAAAGATTGACTGGAAACAGGACTGCGTTACACATTGGTAGGGATCAGTTCTGAAACAAGATTGTAAGTTTGTGGATGGAAGAGGTGGGAGAGAAGCTGCTTATAGATCTGTAGATGTGCATACATCCACATGAGGTCCGGAACCATGTAGATTGATGTGTGTTGATCACCAGGCTGTGGTATAGGAGAATATAAGTGGTCAGGTTGTGAGTATAGTGTGTACATTATGTGCGGGAGATCTAGACTGATGTACCTGCGTAGGTATGTTCAGATATTCTGAGATGGGGTTGTGTGTAGACTGGTCCAAACTGATATAAAGGAATGAAGATTTGTGTGGATTGACGTCAAAGAAATAACAACAAAAATCAAAGAAAGAAGAAAATGAAATAGAAAAAAAAGTGAGGTTGTGTGTGACAGTTTCTCCCACATGGCATCCCTTTTCCATTCAAAGGTGCAGCATGGGCAGAATAAATAGATAGAAAAGCAGATTATGTCACCACCATATGTTTGGAAAGTTACTTTTGCAAAGCTCCTAGTCCTAAAATATTCACACTAGAAAATTTATTACTTTATGAATTAAAAAAAAAATCATCATTATGTAATCAGGAACAAATTTCTTGCCATGAGTGAATTGTTTTTGGTTTGCAAATGAGATTCATCAGTTGTGTTTTGATTTCACTGTGTGGGTGAGAATTCCACTCGGAGGTCCACAGCGATGCACATACGCAAAAACCTTAATAATACAAAATATGATACATATGTTATATATATATATGCATTTTTTTTTTTATTATGTGTGAAAGAAATTGGTATGCACCTGTTATACCAGCACTAGGAACATATTGTCTGGAAATGTTGAACCATGGCGTGCTGAACAAGCTGTTTATTTGATGCTGTTGGTTCGTCATGTTGTTGGTTCGGTTGTGTGTACAAGTTCTTTGGTTTAGCAGTGTGTGAAGGGCATGTTTTCACTGGTGCCTAGTGTTACTGCTTCTAATGTTCCATGCCTAGCATGCAGCACATTTGTTTACCTGGTTGTGTTTATTTTATTTCATTTTCGTTTACAGTGTTTTTATTTTTTTGGATTTTTTGTTTTTATTTCGTTTTTTTTTTTTGTTTTTTTTTTAAAGAGAAAAGATTTACATGCACATGTGCGCTGCATGAGTCTACACACAGTGACGCGTGCATGCGCGCGCGCGCGCACACACACACACACACACACACACACACACAAAACCCCCCCACACACACACACTTCCTAAATTTTATAGGCTCTCAAGGCCTAGGGTTGAGTTTATTGTGTGTAAGGCATCTGCTTCCTTGCTTTTTTCTGTTTTTTTCTGTAGCAGATTTGGTGTATCTTATATGGATCAGCCTGCACACTTTGATGCCTCCTTGAAATTGAAACAGCAAGCAGTGCCCATCATGAACATAGTGTTGATTGTGAGGTTATCACATGTATAGCTATGTGAGAAATGTTTGAGCTGTGTACATCCACGCCCTTCTGCTGCAATGATAAA
Source organism: Babylonia areolata (assembly GCF_041734735.1). Taxonomy (NCBI): domain Eukaryota; kingdom Metazoa; phylum Mollusca; class Gastropoda; order Neogastropoda; family Buccinidae; genus Babylonia; species Babylonia areolata. The sequence goes on along the minus strand of NC_134884.1, from coordinate 36,516,069 downwards.
GCTGTGTCATCTTAGTTCTGCGCCTGCCAGTTTTCTTTTTTTCTTTTTCTTTTTTTTTTTTCTTTTCCTTTTTTTTCTTTTTCCTGCATATTGAATATTTAATTAGTTCTCTGATATTTTCAAATTTTGCATGTGTTTATGAGGTTTAATCGTTTATTTACTTTATTTCCTTATTTTTATTTCTCAGGTTTTTTGCCTGTGTAAATGAGGTCCGTTTACTTGATTTTCTTTTGGTTTACTTTGGTCGTCTTATTTAAATCATTGGTTCATGATATCATTTATCAAAGAAAATATTTGGTAAAGTGGAAATAGAAGATATAATAATGTTGCTTAATCTTCTTATTCATATTACTGATCCATAATATCATTTACCAAGGAAAACTTTTGGTAATTAATATAGAGAAAAACAGATGAAATACTATTCAGATAGTCAAACATGAGTGTTTTATGTTGTAGTTGTATGTAAAGCACATGTTCAGAGGGTGAATGAATATATGTCGTTATTATGATGTGTAATTTTGTTTTTTTATGTTTTGTAGTTCAAATACTCTGCAAGTAAGGCGGGTCATTTTCAGTGTGCTAATAAGTTTTCAGCCTGTTTGATTTTTTTCATTTTGTAAAGGTCTGTTCAGTGTGCCATACTGTAAAATGAAAATGCTGCTGTAGTACCTTTCCTGGACTTAAAAAGATGTAATTATCTAATGAGTGATCTCTGTTCATTAACATGTTAATGAAAATGAAGTAATATGAAGGATTGGAGAAAAGCTGCCATTTAGAAAAAAAGAAAAATGCACAGAGCACTCAATTTCAAAAGCAAGAACTTGAAGAAGGAAACAAATACCATACAGAAAGTAGGAATATAATTTAGAGAGTCAAATGTTATACTTTCGGATTACCGTCATTAGGAGTAAAGCCAAGGCAGAGAGACAGGAATTTGATGACTTGATATTATACAATATACAGGCTACAAGAATTACTCTCTATCACGTCTAAAGTATCAGAAGTATCCTCTCCAAATGTTCTTTTTTGTAGTTGACACAAAACTACCCCTCCAGTATGTAGTTAAAAAAAGAAAAAAAGAAAAAAAAAATTAAAAAATTAAAAAAACAAACAAACAACTCAAACTGATGGAAGGTCAGAGGACTCCTCTTCATACACAAGGCAATCAGGAATAGTTTCCCCTGTTCCTTTGAATTTGATTGGTGACCCATTTGGTCATAAGATTGGCCCATTGTTGGGTTTTTTTGGGTTTTTTCCTGAGTGGGTCAACTGACCCATAAATTGTTTTGGGAAAAAGAAACTCTGCTTCATACTTCAATTGTCATCCGTGGTTTGTGCTAGAACATTGTATCTTTCATGCTAAATCCAGACTGTTGATATGTATTACATAATTTGCAGAAAACATTTAGCGGGTTAACTGTTGGTTGGTTGTTGTTTTTTTAACAGTCCAAAATCTTGCATCTGTATATTCACTGAGCTGTGTTTTTCTGTTTAAAATCTGTATGCTGTCTGTTTATTTTATTTCCCATAAATCAAAATGGTTGTACTGAGTGAATGAATTGCAGAAGAAACAAAATTTGTTTGTTTTGTTTTGCTTTGGGTTTTTTTTTGTTTTTGTTTTTTTTGTTTGTTTGTTTTTGCATATCACATCCTATACTTATAAAACACAAAATTTTGGGAAGATGTTGATACGATTATTATTAAAACCAAAGTATTAATTCTGTATACCGTGTACACTTCTCCACTTTTAAGCTTGTACACGTATGAAATATTCACATCTCCGTTTGCCAATCTCTCATTCACTGACGCATTCAGTTAATCATGGGTTTCATTGCGCCTGGTGGGTCAAAGGTGGAGCTTTTGCCAGTCTCCCAGGTCAACAAAAGTGCAGATCTGCTAATGCCTGCACTCACTTTGTGAATATGCATGCGGAAGATCAAACACACTCGTTAAACTATCCTGTAGTCCACAGCAGGGCTTGGTGAGTTACGGAAACAAGAACATACCCAGCATGCACTTCCCTGAAAACGGAGTATGGATGCCTACATGGCAGGTTATAAATGATCATATATGTAAAAAGCTCACGTGGGAGTTGTACTTGTATCCCACAAATGCAGTGAAGAAGAAGAATATGATTATTACAAGTGCATTTTATTTTTGTTATTGGTGCCACAGTGATGCCATTTTCAAGTCAGCTGTTTCTGCAAATAAAGTTGAGGAACTCAAACTGCTGGTTATTTTCTTCATTTTTCATGGGTCCCAATGAATTGTGGGACAGCAGATGTTGGGAAAGCTGTCATTAATTATCAGTTTTCTCTCAGCCCAAGTTGTGTGGGTAAAAACAGTGGGTTTTTATGGATAAAACATGTATGTTGTCTGTCTGTCTCTCTCATAAGCTCTCATTATGCTTACATTATTTCATGGGTTTTTTTTTTTGCTATCGTAAATGATTTGCTTTTTGTGTATAGTTTTTCAGTTTAGCCTAGAGTCTGGATGTTGAAAAGCATTTCTGTGTTTATTCCTTTACTCTCTAAATTTTTGTTTGTTCGTTTTCTCTCTCTTTCTCTCTCTTGTTTCAGATAAGAATTACGCAATGACTGTGATTTGTTATCAGTTATGTCCATCGTGCAGCATGGTAAAAAATGAAGAAGTACACTTTGGTCTATGTTGTCTAAAACTAAACGATATTAGACTTAGATTTATTCTTCATACATATTACAATTTACAGACATCCTAGTTTGTTCAGATTGAGTTTAATGATGTCATGCACAAAACCTGATGTTGTACTTAATCTTTCTTTGTTTTTATACAAGGCTCACAGATTTAGAGAAACAGTCATTTCACAGTCTTGTTTCCGTTGTTTATCAGCAAATGTTACTGTCTTTTGCTGCTGTTTGATAGACGGGCGCAATAGCCGAGTGGTTAAAGCGTTGGACTGTCAATCTGAGGGTCCCGGGTTCGAATCACGGTGGCGGCGCCTGGTGGGTAAAGGGTGGAGATTTTTACGATCTCCCAGGTCAACATATGTGCAGACCTGCTAGTGCCTGAACCCCCTTTGTGTGTATATGCAAGCAGAAGATCAAATACGCACATTAAAGATCCTGTAATCCATGTCAGTGTTCGGTGGGTTATGGAAACAAGAACATACCCAGCATGCACACCCCCGAAAACGGAGTATGGCTGCCTACATGGCGGGGTAAAGAACGGTCATACACGTAAAAGCCCACTCGTGTGCATACGAGTGAACGCAGAAGAAGAAGAAGCTGCTGTTTGATAACCCCTTCATGTGTGGCTATGGCCTATAATGAATAAACCATTCATTCATTCATTATCTCTCTTGAAAAACATATTACTAGTACTACCAGTTTATAATTTGGGATTATTTTCTTTACAAGTCACTTGTTAGAATGCACCTATGTTTACAGGCTGGAGGCCCAAACATTAGAATTTGTGAACCTGTTTCTGCCTCAGTCTCTCTCTCTCTCTGTCTTGTCGCTGTCTCGTTCTTGCCATCTGTTCTCTCTCTCTCTCCCTCTCTCCCTCTCTCTCTCTCTCAGAGATGTCTTATGATGTGACACATTTATACACATGTTTGAATGTGATCTTAATGTTTTGAATGTTACACTTTCATTTCACCTGTTAGTGTTACAGTCCACACTACTGAAATACATGTTTTTAGAACGTGGACCAAAAAACAAACAAACAAACAAAAAATTGTTTTCAGTTCCAAAGACTTACGTAAAGTGCAGTTATGCTTGTTCTTCAGTTTAATGGTGGGTTTTTTTGTTTGTTTGTTGTTGAGTTTTCAGATGTGACAGAGTTTTGGATTCAAGTTTAACATATTTGAGTTTTCCGAAGTCATGCAGCCCTGATCTGACTCTGTGTAGTTAGTTTGACTGTCAGCAGCCAATTTCAAATGTCTGTTCACATAGTGTGGTTTTAGACAAGAGTATTTATCATTAGTTCTTGCAGATTTGTCAGTCTGTGTTTGGTCACAAGGTCATCAGTACCTCAGTTCAGTTGATTATGTTTTGATGGGACTGCAGGATGTTCTGTTCTTATTTTGTTTCCATCATTTACAATCATTGTGTCTTTCTTTTTTAATTCTTTCTTTCTTCTTTTTACATTTAAATGTATTGATGTACTTAATTGTTCGGTTTTTGTTTTGTTGTTGTTGTTGTTGTTTTTCATTCTAGTTTGTTGGCGCTCAGTATTTATTTGATTTATTTATAGGAATGTTTTTTGTTGTTGTTGTTGCTTTTTTCTTTTTTTTTGCTTTTTTTTTCTTTTCTTTTTTGTAGCAGATGCGGTGTAGCGTAAATGGGTCAGTCTGCATGTTTTGCCGCCCTCCTTAAATCTGAAACTGGAAGATCTCATGAACTAGTTATTGATGCAGAGGTGTGTTGAGAAGAGAGCATGCTTCGGGGAGCCCGTAATTGCAGTGTCTCCTTTTACATCTATTGCTATGATTTATGTTGTTGCTGCAATGTGTGTTTATGTATTGATATTTTTCCCCCTTTTTTTCTGTATATATCTTGTAAGAGGGAAAAGGGAGGAAGGAGAGAGAGAGAGAGACAAAGTATGTGTGTGTGTGTGTGTGTGTCTTTCTTCAGTTTAACATCTTTTCACTGTTAAGTGATATGTAAAAAAAGAAAAAGAAAGAAAAAAAGGAATATAATGTATGAGCGTTGGTTGGAAGGGAGGATGAGGGGGGGGGGAACGATGGGAAGAGATGGTTGGATGACTGAGACAGGGAAGGAGACATAAAAAGTGGCAGAAGTTAAACGGAAGAATAATGTGTGTGTGTGTGTTGTTTTAGTTTGCACAGTATGGCATTACAGAGTAAAAGAAGGGATTGGAGAGGGATAAGCAATGAGGAGGGCGTGGGTGGTGGTGGTGGTGTTACCTTTTTAGGTTTTGCTTTGTTTGCTGGTCATGGACCACACATCTTGCTCTTCAAGATGAGAATTTAATGATCTCCCTTAATGAGCATGAATTTGTCTCACAGCAGATAGACTGCATGTCACTGGGTGCCTGAGTGTATGTGTGCATGACTTTACTAGTTTCCAAGATTGCTTCAGAGCTGTTAAGCCAGTGAGTCAGCTTTAATTTTAAATGCCTTCTTAATCCTTGTTTGTATTTTTTTAATTTAAGCAACAGGTGAGGTTAGAAAATGTGCCTTCAGTCATGATTTTGGACCAACATGTTTTGGTTTTATATTGAATAGATGTCAGTGTCTGAGTTTGAGTGAACCGACACATGTTGTTTTTTTGTGATACGTGTAGTCATTTCTTGTGTGAGAATATGCGTAGTCAAACATATGTGTCACTGCAGTCAGGGCAGTCTGTCGCTTGTCTTGTTTTCTGAACTGAGGGTGTTTACGGACATGTGTTATGTTTATATCGACACAGATTGAATATTTGTTTCCTCAAGATTTGCATTGATTGTTTCTTAGCATTCATCTGTGAAATATGTTGAGTATTTTGTGTGTAAAGGTTGTTTACGGACACATGTTGCGGTTATATGGACCCAGGTTAAACCTTTGTTTCCTGAAGATTGGTATTAATTGATTGTGAGCATTTGTCTATGAAATATGTTCAGATATTTTTGTGTTTGTGTGTGGTATACTGTTTAGCAGGCATTCTGATTTTTTGTTGGTATCAAAGTCTTTCTTGTGATACTTGTGAAGCGTTCATGGATTGTTTGCCTTGTTCATCATTTCATGACTGGCATTTATGATCTTTTGGAATAAGTAGTCCTTGCAATGTGTATATTATTTTATGTTCAGGAAACCAATATTGATTGTTTTTTGTTGTTTTTTTTTCGTTTTTTGTTGTTGTTGTTGTTTTGCACTGGCATTTAACACATGTATGTTGACTGTGGTGCTAAATATGATTGCACTTTTTCTTCATTCCTAATTTGCAGTTGGCACAAAAAGTGAACTGGAAAATGGAACTAAAGTTATGTTTTTTGGGTTTTTTTAATTTTGATTGTTTTCTAATGTATTTTTATGTGTTTATTTATGTAATTATTATTATTGTTGTTTGTTTTGTTTTGTAAATCAAAATGATTTGACAATTTGAATCATCAAAAATAAGTTTTTATTAAAAGTCTTTCTATTTTTTCGTTTTCGTCTTGATCGTTTGCGAAATGGATTAAGGTAAACATTTGAAACTAAAGTATGCTGATCCAGTTAAGGACATTTATGATAACAAATTCTTTGGAAGAAAAAAAAATCCCCAAATTTTGTTCTCTTCCCTTGCTGTGTGCCCATTGCTGTGTGATCAACAGCAACAAAGCTGTAGTTTTTCAACAGTCCATTTTTATGACTGCATGGATAGGAATATTTCCGTAGTAAATGCATTTCTGTTTCTGTATTGGCATTTTAGCATGTTTTTGTAATTTCTTTTTAATTCCTGTTTGTTTAGTTCAGTTTTGTTGTTGTTGTTGTTTTTTTCTTTTTCTTTTTTTTGGCTTTGTTTTTCTAGGGAGTGGGGGGTCCTTTATTTTACTTTGATTTGGTATTGAGGTAAACATCACTAGACCTGACTGCATACTTTTCAGTGTTACAAAGATCACGCCCATACATGTGATTGTCAGTTTACAGATCAGAGTTTGAGTTTGCAGCAGATTTGAGGTTTTTGAATGATAAGAGAGGATTTCACCAGTAGAGGAAAAAAAATGTGATCATTTTTTTAAACCTGAGAAATATACCAGCACTCACAAAAAAGTCCAGACACAAGAGTTGTGCCTTGCGTTAAACATGAAAGTTAACTGCTGCTGACAGAAACAAAGATAGGGGGTGCATGATGTCTGTGATCATTCTGCTTGCCTTGCACAGTGGCCAGAGCTTTTGCTGCGAGACATGTCATGTCAGTCATGTTGTTTTCTCTCCATGCTCTGTGCCATCCACTATAGCAGACACTTTCGTTACGTGTCATCAAATACTCAGGATGGTTTTTGCCTTTGTCATCCTTTTTTTGTTTTGTATTGGGATGTTTTTTTGTTTTTTTGTTCTAGCACTAACGGCCAGAACCTTCTTCATGATTTTATCATATACGCAAGCCTGCACTACATACATAAACACGTGTGTGTGTGTGTGTGTGTGAGTGCACGTGTATGTGCGGATGCATACACGCACGCATGCATGCACACACACTTCTTTTTTTTGTTAAATACATTGATGATGCTATCAACTGTTGTTTGATTTTGGGGTCAATACATTGATGATGCTGTTAAATGTGGTTTGATATTCAGGGGTTGATTTTCTTTTCAGATTTGAAATACTGAAAAGTGGAATTAATTTACACAGCCAGTTGATATCACTGTACAGTTTAATGTTGCACAAAAAGAAGATCAAGAACAGTATTTTTATTTCCAAAAGTTTTGGATGTATCATGGTTTTTGCTGCTCAGTTATGTGGATAACCTGAAAGGTACTAGTAGTTTCTGTACCTTGTTTGACCTTTTCTCTTTTTCAGGAGAAGAAATATTTGATATGACAGAAGAGCAATGCAGATTGGTTTGTTTTTAATACTCAGTACAACACATAAACATTTCAAGATTGCATTTAAGTGTTTTGATATGGCAAATGAGCATTGTTCTGTTTTTCATTCTGATTTATAGTGAATGTGCACAGCAATGAATCATTTAGATGACATGGAGCTTTAATACAATAAAGCTTATGAACTTGAAATCATATTAAGCACCATGTCTCTTGTTCTTTACACTCGTCCCCTTAAAGATATTTATGTCTAATCATTATGACGATGATGGTGATTATTTTTAAATCAGTTGCATCTTTGTGTTCATGATGATGATGATGATTTTGAAATGGGTTCCATATTTGTTTATGCATATTATGTGGAAAGATACGTTATTAATTGTGCATTTTATGTAGAAAGATATATTTTGTTATGTTATTGATATTTTGCATATTATGTGAAAAGATATATTTTGTTATGTTGTTGACATTTTGGTGGTCTGTGCAGCCTTGGATATTATCTGATTGTGACTGTGTGTGGTTTATGTGTTTTGTTCACATATTTTGAACAACTGGGGAGGGGGTGGGGGGTGTTTATTTCAAGTTGAGGACAGGATTCAATTCGTTCGACATTGCTTCAATAATTTCACACTGCTTTCTAAAATGATTAGATCTGCTTGCAGGTTATATTCTCTCCACCCAATCAGTTCATCCCATTCTCTTTTTATTCCCACTCCTCAGCAAAATATGATATTTTTATGTTGGAAGAAATCGTTTGAGTTTGATAAATTCTTCAGTTTTGGTGGAAAAGAAAAAAATTGTGCACATATAGGTGCTTGTGAACCCAAACACAAGCGCACATGAGCAAGTGTACACATATGCGCGCGCACGCGCGCGCACACACACACACACACACACACTCTAAAAGTGTTGTTTTTGGTTTTTTGAGTTTGTAAGATTGTCATTTGTCCTGTACAGATAAAGCTGTATTGCTCTTCAAATGTACAATCACTCTTCCGGGTTATATATTGCAAGGTTTGCTTCAGATAGCCATTCCTTAGTCACCCTTTTGAAGAGCTGGTGTTTGTATGTGAGGAAGGAAAACCAGCAAGTTTTCACTTTGTAAGTCTTGGTTTTTTTAATAATATTTTTAAAGTATTTTTTAGATATCATTTTAGTGGGAAAATTACTTAACTGAAATACAGTGTTACTATCATCCATAGCAGTAGTAAGTCTTGTTCATTCAGTTTCATTTTAATGGGAAAATGTCAATTGCTGTGTTACTGGCCTTCCATGGTGTAGTTAGTTCTTGTTTATTCGATATCACTTTAGTGGGAAAGTTCCCCAGATGAAATACTTTGTTATTAATTTAACACCACCAACGACCAGATGTTGTTAATTTAACACCACTAACGACAAGAGGTTAGAATTCATGAAGGGCAGATTATGGCAAGATTTTTATGTGGGACAGCTTATATCGCCCCCCCCTCCCCTCCCTACCTCTCGATGTGAATGGAAAATGAGCTGGTGGAACGCACTGTCCTTCAGCCTGGTCCATGCCTTAGTTCTTGATCTCCCTAGTGATAGTGACAGGCTCCACATATGAGTGATTAGAACGTTGGATTGTTTTGGGGTGGTGGGGAGATGCTCATTAGTTCAGGGTCAGCGACAGTATTGATTTCCCCCTCACTTTTTGTTGTAGTTGTTGTTTAATAGGAGAGAGGGATTGTGTGTATGTGTGTGTGTGTGTGTGCACGCACACCTGAAAGAGGGAGAGAAAGAGAATGTTTTGGTTTTGTGGTGGTACTTACTCATAAAGCAAACCCATTGTATATACAGGAATGTAAAGATCAAAACAAGTATTTGAAGAAAAAAAAAAGAAGCTGCAGGAGTTGTGAGATTGACAACTGTGGGCATTTCTTTTTTCAGTAAGCATTTCTGATCAAATCTGCTGTGGTGGTCACTTTCAAATATTTGATGTTGAGTCACAAACACACACACACACACACACACATATATATATATATATATATATGCATATGCTGATTTTATACATGTAATTATTAATGAACATTGCACTTGTTAAGTGATTGTTGTGTGTGAGATAATGCTGATACTTAAATATGTTTGTAAATATGTAAGAGTGAGCGAAAATGTGTGTGTGTGTGTGTGTAGTTTGGCCTGATTGATAAAATGCAGCAAATACTAATTGTGTCCTGATGTTGGTGAAAATGACGAGGGTCAACTGGTGTGTATACAAAAGAAAATATGTGCTTCAAAAAAAGTTAATACCTGTGCATTACATCCATGTATAAATTGATTTGTCTTGTGCTGAGGTCTCATTCTCTGGTGCAATAAGATGTTTTGCAGCAGAAGTCATTTTAGTCATTGTTTGCATTTGCCAGTTTTTTCAGAAACTTTTTTTTTTTCAGGTGAGGTGGAAATGGGAGAGAGGGGGGCAAACATTACTAAGATGACAGCCTGCAAAGGGGGAGGGAGGAGGGTGTGTTTGGAAATGGGATGGGGGGGTAAGATGGGGAGAAAATGTCAAAAAAAAGATTTTTTTTTTTTTTAAACAAAAGAAAAATAAACATTAAAAAAGAGAAAACTATTGTAATGTTTGTATTTGTTTGTGTGTGTGCGCGCGCGCGTTGGTATAATATATATGCATTGTGTTTGCACAAATGATGTAATGTCCCTCAACCCAAATTTCTTTGAGAGTCGTCCAACAGTTGTTATTCTTAATTTGCACTTGTAACCATTTTGATCCCCAGCATATACTTTGTTTTCATGTGCATTTCATTACTTACTTACTGCCCATTATGCACTCTGGCACAAAGGGCAACAACCACTAAGATCCACCACTCATGTCTGTTTCGGTCCCAATCTCCGAATCATGGTGCCCCAGGTCATCTGAGGTGTGCTTCAGGGTCTTGAGTTATCCTTTGACTGTTCTGCACCATGTGTTCTTTGGCCTTCCTCTCTTGCGTCTGCCTTCTGGTGTCCAGTGACAGGCTGTCCAGGTGATGTGACCTTGCTCTTTTCACATGACCTGCTCAATCTGTTTCCACCACCTTCTCATGATTATGGCTTCCATATTTTCACAATTACACTGGGCGAGCAGCTGTTGATTGGAGACAGTACTTGGCCAGAAGATTCACAGGATTTTTCTTTTTTGTGTGTGTGTGTAAGGCTAACAATTTTGTTAGATCACTGTCAGTCATCCTCCAGCATTCTGAGCCTTAGAGCAGTGTTGAAAGGACAAAACTCTGGTACAATCTTGGTTTGGTGTTTGTGCTGTGATGTCACTGCCTGTTCCCCAATAAGTAGTTTATGTTGCATTGCTAATATTTTCCTATCCTGCTGAGCAATAATTTTGTGTTACCTGAACTTCAGTGTACTTAGCCTTAAAGTTGAACACAAAGGGATTTAGGCAGTCTTGCCATTTATTGACCTTAGAAATGTGATTTAATCATTCCCAAGTTCACCCATGTCCATGAGTGGACTTTAACATAATATATGACCCTTTTTACCCCACACCTTTGACACCCTTATTCCATTTTCAGGGGTGTGCATGCTGGGTATGTTCTTGTTTCCATATCCCACCCAGCAATGACAAAGATTTGGGGATATTTAAAATGAGCATGTATTACTTGCATGCATGTGCGCGCACACACACACACACACACACATGCACATGCACATTAACAGTCCTGACACATTTCAAATTGTGGTACACAATGAGTATAATTATGTAGCCTTAAAAAAAAAATATATATATATATATATATATATAAATATAAAAGAAAAACCATTATAAAAGAACTCAGCCTACATATTTTACATAAATCAGTAATGTGCACCTCTATGTGATGTGTCCTGAAAGAAAATAAAGATAGATGAGACTGAGACTGCACATTCATAGCAGTCTGCCCCTTGATCCATTCCTCCTCCTGGCCTGAGCAATGCAACATATTAAAGAGAGGGAAAAAAATCAAACACCCATTCATGTAGACAGCAGCAATTGTAGACCTACAATGATGACTAATTATAACACAAAGCAAGAACAACAAAATAAAGTCTTTTAAAAGATTATATTAAAAAAAAAAACCCACCTAAAACTATGGCATGATATATATTTGAAATGTTACATAATAATAATAATAATAATGGATACTTATATAGCACACTATCCAGAAATCTGCTCTAGGTGCTTTACAAAAACGCTTTTGTTAACATAAAACATTATATCTATGTTACACACACACACCAAAATGTGACTACACACACACACACACACGCACACACACACACTGCATACATACATTTTAACATACATGTGTATCTAACAGCTACCGTAACACATACACACACATAGGCAGGCACAAACTTACATAAACACACTCACACACAATACACATTCATATACATGCATGTAGTTATGTACACATGCATATGTATACACACATAGTCAAGCACAGCTAACGAAAAGGTAGTGGACCTGCCACAATTGAACTTATTGCTGAGGGAAAAGGTGAGTTTTGAGATGAGATTTAAAAGATGCGAGGGAATCAGAATGACGGAGGTTATCACGTCTTTGGCGATTGAAAAGAAAACGATCTGTGTCCATAGGTTTTACATATGACAAAAGAGAATGTAGAAGTACAAAAGCAACCCACTACCCCCTGATCCCACTTCCCTCACAAACAATAACAACAAAACAAACGCACACACAAACACTATTAGGATCATCAGGATGAAACAATGTGTAGACCAGTGGACTTCTGTCCATAGATGGAGGGAACAGTGCAGAGGAAATGACGAAAATTGAAAAGAAATCTAATCACAACAGTAGAATACAACACTTAAGTATGGTATACAATTATCATGTAATAGTAACCTGGACAAGGAGAGAAAAATATGGCTATCCAACAGAAAAAATTAGCTTCAACAAGAAATCAAAACAACCAACAATGCAAGTTAAGTAGGACCAGTCCATTTGCAAATAAACTCGTGAAGTTACGTCTATAAACATTAACAAACAAAACTCTTATATATAGATAGGTAGATAGATTTATATGTGTGTGTATAAATATATATATTTATTAACAAATAATGAGGCCAGGAAATGAAATGATTAACAAATGGTAAAGAGTGGTAACTAACTCTCGCCATTCACAAGGTACACAACTTCAAGTCAGTGCTGCTTACCCTACCGATTCAGCTAGCACACAGGTACATAAAAAGATACATTTGAACAAACCCCAAACACCCCCACCCCCCACCCCCCCAAAAAAACAACAACAAAAACAAGATTTACAGACGCCGGGGCCTGAACTTATACCGATCATTTGACATGTGCACACAGCAGCGAAGACAGAAGAAATGTGCAAACACAAATTAGCTTTTATTCAAGACTGGCATAGCCTCTTTAACTGTGAATAAGCCACACAGAACACATGGACAACACAGAACAAACACATGGTTGCCTCGGTGGTTTTTCAACTGGACATTACAAATAATGAGGCCAGGAGATGAAATGATTAACAAATAGTAAAGAGTGGTAACTCTCTCCATTCACAAGGTACACAACTTCAAGTCAGTGCTGCTTACGCAACTGATTTAGCTAGTACACAGGTAAATAAAAGGTACATTGGAACAAACCCAGACACTTCCTCAAAAAAGGAAGCGCCGGTCCTGTCTTTATACCGATCATTTGCCTCAGCTAGCACACAGGTAAATAAAAGGTATATATATATATATATAACTTGTCTGAAAACAAACCTTTTTAGTACAATTTATTATGTGCAACAGGTGTAAACAAAGTTATGACATAGACAACACAGGATATAGGCATCCAATGATACTGGAAAGTTTGGGATAAGAAACACATCTCAACAAAATAATGTCTGAAAAAAACTAGATTAGAATATACATGTATTTGATAACTATGTACAACATTTGTTAACAGAATTATGACATATACAATGCAGGATGTACGCATCCCATGATGTGGAAAGTTCCATGGAGATAAACTGCGCAAAGCTGGTCCGATATTGAAAAAAAGAGAGAGAGAGGTGGGGGGAGGGGCATCATAAGACCACAAATGCAGACTGACAGCACAGCAGAATGAGTGTCCCAGGAACTGATGATGTTGAGAATAGGAAACACATTTAACATTACAAAATACACATCGGATGCAGACGTATACATACATATATACATACATTCATACATACATTCACAAAGACCCCTGGTTTGGATAGAAAAGCATGCTTTTTAACCCAACAAACAGAACTCCACATTCATGTAAGAGCACACACACACACACATACTCACCCACACGCGGATTACACATCGGATATATATAGTCACATACTTTGAAACTGGCATTATATTGATAAGTGTGTTGAGCCTATAGTGACAGCTGGCAGGCGGTTTTTGGTATACTGAAGTGAAGGCACATGACATACATACACACATACATACAAAACAGCTGAAATGGTAGATTAAAGCAAAACGAATGTGTCTAAACAATTCCAAGGTGAACAAAATATGGCAAAAATTAAGATATTCAACTTCTAAATGGGACAGGTAGTGATGAGTTTTATCTTTAATACAATCAGGCATCTGAAAAGAGGCAAAGGAGGACAGCGTTGAATGGTCAGCTCAGTTGTGCTATAAAACAAACCCAAGCTGTTTGCACTGACATTGGGATTGTTTAGTCTTTACTTGTATCTCCGTAGAGACGTTACCCACAGCTGGTTGAGGAAATTGATACAGACGGACATGACAGTGGGGGAAAAAATGCAGGCAAGCAACGCTTATCTCGTCAACTGAGGCTTGCTTAAAGATAAAATCGCTGTGTTTCCAGCAAAAACTACTTTCGGTTCGACAAAAGCTGGCTCCTGACGGTGAGCATAAATATTCGTATACCATAAACCATCAATATTCATCCCCTCGCCATTCATGTTTTTTTCAAGTGGCGTTTTGCAGTAGGAATCACATGTGAACCATATTTGCCTCTTGATCAATAAAACAATCGTTCGTTTATTTTCTGTATGATCTTCCGACCCTTTCATACAGTATCAGTTTCAGTAGCTCAAGGAGGCATCACTGCGTTCGGACAAATCCATACACCACATCTGCCAAGCAGATGCATGACCAGCAGCGTAACCCAACGAGCTTAGGCCTTGAGAGAAAAAAAAAGATTTAAAAAAAATAAATAAAATGAAAATAAATAGATAAAATAAAATTAAAATAAAATAATAAATAAAATATAATAAAATAACAAACAAAATAAAACAAACAAACAATAAATAAATGAATAAAATAAAAAGAAATAAGTAAATAAATAAATAAAGTAGATAAATACATAAAAAAGAACTACTACTAATAATAATATTTATAAGGCGCAAAAACGTGATGAAGTCAACTGTAAGCGTTAAAAAAAAATCAATCAATCAAATAAAATAAAATAACTAAATAAAAAAGACAACAATGATGATAAATAAGGCAACAAAATGTAAAACATGCAGACACACATATGCAACAACCATGCAGTTTCACAGGTATGGATGCGCAATCACATACACATAAGCGTACATAAGCCCTAACACACACATTATCCTGCACGCCCTCTCCTCCACACACTTATTTCTAGGCAGCGTATCGCAGTTTCCACGGCGCACACACACACACAAACACAGTCAAACTTACTTGTACAAGCACACATTCGTACGCCCATATGCCCTACCCCCCATCACATATATACAAATAAATTATGTAAATGCACACCCGCACGTTTTCCCTTTCGCCCTCATATATAAACAAAAGCATAACAAAACAGATTAAAAAAATTTAAAAACAAACAAACACAATAAACAACAACTAAAAACAACAACAAAAACAAGCAGGGAATAATGATTGCTTTGTTGTGTGCATGTTTAAAATTAAAATGCTTCTTTCAATAATCTTGTTCTCCAATTTACAAATGTGATACTACTTAGACTTTATTTCCTAATGACGTTTCTGATTCAATACAAATATGAAGCAAGAAGATGGTTAAAATATAATCAGAATACATCATATCAAGGGAAACGACTATGTACCAGTCCACCCTGGAGATAATTTCAGCCCTTGTCCGTGATTGCGACAGCGAAGGAACAGCTTCAACCAGTTTTTCCATGCCCCTCCCTCTGCTAAAAGCGGGGACAGTCGAAGGTACGGTGGAGTTTATAGATAATAATTTTTTTTTTTTTAATGTAAAAACTTCAGTTTTGAACAACTGGCAGTGCAAGCTGTGCAATTCTTACCGTGTACATTTTCTTTTCAGTATAGCGCCTATGTCTTGCGGCCGCAACACTCGATAACAGCTTGATTACAATCATGAGACAGCTGGACGAAAGAAGCCGATGGAACAGGCGACCGCAACTGAGCCAAGAAATCAAAAACAGAGGAGTGAGGTGGTGGAAGGGTGAGGGAGCAAGGACACAGCCTGAGTAACAAAAGCTAGGTACTATATAGAAGGAGCCGTGAAAAGAGCAGCTAGGTAAGGCGAGTGAGTGGGGGGGGGGGGGGGGGGGGGGGGGGGGGGGGGGGGGGGGGGGGGGGCAGTGTAGGGGCAGGGGTAGAGAGGGAGACTGACGTCATATTATGAAGAGATCTAGTATTGTGAGTGTGATGTAAGTCGATCAACACCTCGCCCACAGGAATACTACTGATCAGTACACTGAAATGCACTGACGCATACACCGTCAGATAGACACCGTGAGACGGACACACTGACACACACACACACACACACACACACACACACACACACACTGTCCCCTCAATACTATGTAAGCATATATATATATATATATATATATATATATCCACACTAAATGCTCTCTATTAGTGTTTAACACACACACACACACACACACACACACACACACACACACACACACACACACACACATACATACACTGACACCTCTGTCTGTGTGTGTGTGTGCGCGCGCGCGCGCGTGTGTGCGTGTGTGTGTGCGTGCCGGCGTGGTATCAGTCTCAGTTTACATTATGTATCAGTGCCGGATTGTAAGACTGACCTCAGTCAGTGTTGCCGGTATAACTGAACAGCTGAAGAGACTATTTTCGTCAGTTTCCATTGTAAAGGCCTCTAGACTGTTCAGATTAATTCAGATTGCAAAATAAACATACACATCAGTGAACAAATATCCTCGATCTGCGAACAAAACATGCAGAAACAGAATATATCCTTCGCAGTGACTCAGAGCCGGCATATAATGAAGAAAATGAAGTCATCTTTAAAGTATGAGTATTCATAACTTACTTTAAGGAGGGGATTTATGACCTCGCCCAGAAGGGTTAACTCACTCAGTACGGGCAGTCCTCTCTTCTCCTCCACACAGACCCCTCGGATGTCCAGTGGGTGTCTCTATGACCCAACCTTTAGCTTCCGTCGTCAGAATTGTGGTATTCTTTGTCAACATTCACCTCTTCAGTGTAAGAGCCTTCCGCTTGTCATATTTTGATGGTTGTAATTGGGGTGAAACGCTGTTAACGTCGTCTCTTTCGCCGTTCGTATGGAGAGAGTTAAATCCCGATAAGAATGGAGAGAAGACGCCATCTGCTGATGGCGCCCAGCCCACCAGTGCACTGCACCTCAGTGCGGTGAGTCTACCAAGTGGGCTGCGTTCACTGCTCATCTCTGAAGTCACTGCACTGATGTCTTCATACGACTCGCGATCAGTAGAACTGCATGACTAACATTATACGAGCTTTACTACACAAAACAGGGAGAAATTCACACATCATGCGCAATATTACACGATGCGTTTACATATCTCACACTGAGGCCTTGTCATAATAGATCAGGGTCCCCATGACAGTTGTCTGAAACAGTGTCATTCAGTCTCACTGCCGGTACACAAGTTCGGCGATGAGCAAATGACCTCCCTTGCACGCCACCCACAATCGTCCCCGAGTGTCCGTGGTGAGAGCTGTGGGGCACACCAACAACGGATGATCTTCATTCAAGTATCTGACAAAGACATACTTCCCGCTGTCACTGGACCGGCAAGCCAAGTGGATGGAATCGGTTTCCATGTCGGCAATGGCCAAGACTTCCTCACCATTCACATTCAAGAAGCACACGTCTGTTGGGGAAAACTTTGGTGTTGGCGGTTCATAAACGTAACAGTCATCACCGTTCCGATCCGTGATAAGGAGTTCACGACTGAGTCGAGTACCATCTTTAAAACCATGGACATTGTGTGTGTTTTCCACGATAACATTCACAACAGCGAAGCTCTCACCCGATCTTGCAGCGTCGAAAGCTGCTGTGACGTGGACGCGGTCCTTGTGCAGAGAGCGCTTGAAAATGCGTGCTTCCCGCATAGTGTTACTTTCGTCTGAGTATACTAAGTAGACACTGAAACAGTATTTTGTTCCCATAGTTGAAGCTTTCAAACTGTAATGTTTCTCATGTTTGGCAAACAAAGACATCTCGTCTTTGCCATCCGGCAGTGGAGCAGGGAGAAAGTGAACAGCAACACCACCATGGGAACTGGGAATGGTTGCCAAAGTACCCCGACCAAACACGTGCAGTTCTAGTTCTTCCCCGTTGGTATCAAAGGTCTTTGTAAATCCTTTGCCTGGATGTGAAAGAAAAGAAAAGGATACCATGATACGCTGATCTCTATGAGGACAAAGGGACTCCACGATAGCATCGCTTTCTTCACTGCAGCGAAATGCTGGCTTTAACTGAACAGCTAAGTCCTCAACCCCTTTTCTTGCAGGGACAGTACTTTTCACAGCACAGCCAAGAAAGTTCTGGATATAAGTTTCAACTACTTCCTTTTTATCATTCCAAAATATGTCGGAAATGATGTCATTTTCATCAATATCTTCATCAGCTTTATGATGAAATGTGTAATAGTGCACAGGAGATATTCTGCGCAAACTGGTTCTCAGCTGTTCAGCACTGAAAGCAACTTTTACCTGTTGACACACATTGAGAATGTCAATGTGATCGTTCTCGCTGATGGCCACATCCATCTTTTTTCGCAGATTAGCAATGTCTGCCAGTTCATCTTCCATGCTCTTGACACAAGCTTCAAGTTCATTTAAGGATTCTGTGCCCATGACTTTCAGCTGCTCTATCTTCTGCTCCTTTTGTTTGTTGATCAGACCTTGGAACGTATCCTGACGAAGGTGTATTGCTGTCATGGTTTCCTCCAAGCTAATTTTAACTGGAGAAAAGCACTTCGATCGTTTCCACTGTTGCGTTTTCCTGATTTGTGCTGAACTGAAACGTTCCTCGAAAGTCCTGGCGAGCAGAGAGCAGGAATCAGAAGACCTGACACCAATCAAGCACTGGATATGGTCATACCGCTCGTTGATCTTGTCCTCAATTGTGCGTTCTGTTTGTTGGAGATCCTGCATTTGCATTTTAGTGTCTTCAATGATGCTCTTCACAGACTGTTCATACTGCTTAATCCTATTGGAACTGACTGATATCCAGAAATTTTTGGCATCTTCTGCCGCGAGCGGGATACTTTTTGTTTCGTGCCCTTCATGCTCTGACATTTTGCAGAGCTGGCAGATGTCTTTATTACATACAACACACAGAAAGTCAACAGAGCGATTTTCGTGGACTGAGCATCGTTTCTTGTGCGGCTCCAGATGTACATATGAGTCAATTGAATTCGTCAGAAACAGGTTTCCGGCCACTTTGTTAATGTTCAAGGTGCCAGCTGTGATGTTTTGAGTTTTGAGTTCAGTTGGCCACGGTGGCCAGTGAGCTGTCGGACAGACCTGAGTCTGATGAGGAGAAGCCATCCTGCACTATGGTCAATCACACAACTCACACGGAATAATGAAGTCTTTGTCGATATCTGTCAGTGTGGATCACTGAGTACTGACTGGTGTTTATTGAATGGACACTATACATTGCGGAGAAGAGAGCAGCACACATTTGATTTTTCAAAACATCGTTCCTTTATAAAGTATATGTTCTTTCACCCGTCAACGCATGCCAACACAGTCAGAAGCCTTGGGCCGTTGTCATGTCATCACAGCGCAAAGTATCACAGTCACAGGACAGAGTGTTTAGGTTGCCAAGTCGTCATGACACAGGAGTGTTCGGTTGCAATGTCATCGTGCTAAAAAATGTATTGCCAAGGCAGAAAATACGAGATTATATTATATACTTTAAAAAAAAAAAATCACCACATTGTGTTATTGTTAGTTTTCTCCTCTGTAATAAAGCAAACGTAACTTGACGATAACGAAATCCACAACAATCCTTTTTGTGTGTGAACACTCAGCTTGGACAACCCTCGCCAAACCGCCTCCGAGTCAACAGAGAGCCCTTTTCATCTTCAGTGGCAGTGAACAGCACGAGTGTTATGTTAAAAATAGGAACAGTTTAGTGTGCACTGGTGTGGCACAGAGGGTGTGACACTTTTCCAGCTCGCTATTTTCATGTTCGTTGACATCCATCCCATTCAGGATCTCTTACAAATTCATCCAGTTAGAAATTGGAACATTTATCAAGGGAAAATACCAAACCAATCCTGTATGCTGTTCCATGGATTCCACGACACATCTTCAGTTGGTCCTGACTGGTCTGGTCGCAAACTGTGTGTATGCGATTTGGCCGGTTTGGGTGATTTGTTGCTGATTAAATGTGCACATCAAAACTAAGGCTTGCGTTTTTCACCACTAGTAACTCTGTTTGTGTGCTTGTTCATGTCTTAGTATTACTATTGGATAATTTCCTCTTTTTTTTAAAACATGTAACAGCAAGTTTCCGTGCATAAATGAAGCGGCGATATTAGCATTACTTCAGTTGTAGCCCACTTTTAGTGGTTTTCGAATCTACTAATCTTGAAGCTTACTGTACTTAATTTTGACTTAGTAGATTAGTTGTACACTAATGTGCAGTCATTTTGCCAGGTCTAAAAAATCAGTCGTCTGCAATGACGTGTTCAAGTTAAGTCCATTCAGTGACTTGGCGGAGAGAATCTGTTTTTGACCCCCCCCCCCCCCCCCCCCCTCAGTCCTCTCTGTCAAAAACCATGGAAAGCGAAATTTGGCGAAAAAACATGGTGGCTTGAGTTGACTGCAAGTGTCACTGAGGTTCGTGTTCATAATGTGAATAGTTTCGCGTCGTCAGTTGTTTTTTTGTTTTTTGTTTTTTTTTAAGCCTAAACTGATCTTAATTAGAATGGTGGAGTTACAAGCTGCATGTCTTAAGCCTGCATCGAAAAGCAGATGAAAATTCTTGTTTAGACAGGTCCCAGAATATAGGAAATCACCGTCTTAAGCCGTTTTTCACAGTATAGACTTGTGCACTGAAGCCGGGAGTAATACTGGTGTTTCCCGCCTCAGTCCGGCTACCCGTGAGTATCTACACTGCAGTCGACTGAATCCCGTCCCCTCACTCAGATCGTGGTCCAATACTGACAACCTGTGTCCGTAAGGGTCCGGGTTCGAATCCCGGCCAGTCTCGCCCTTTCTCCCAAATCAGTTTGACTGAAAAATCAACTTGAACAAAGTGTCTATTCATTCGGATCGGTGAGACGCTAAAGCGAGGTCCCATGTGCGTGCTGGCACGCACTTTGCGCACCGACCAAAAAAACAACAAAAACAAACAAACAAACAAACAAAAAAATGTCAGTAGAAGAAATCCGGCCACTCTGATAGTGTACACAGATATAGTTATGCATGCACACAAGGCCCGACTAGCGCCAGGCATCAACCGAGCGGATGCAGTGTACCAGATTTAGATTTGTTCGAACGCAGTGGTGCCTCTTCCAGAAACGGCCGAAACTGAAACTGAAACTGTATCAACTGTCTTTGTGTCGGAGAACCGAAACTGAAAGCATTGTCCACAAATACCTCACTGGGAAAATGAGACAGGGGGATCCCCTACGATCACGTGGTAACCCACCACGCGGCCAGATCTCATTGGACAGATATTCGCACATCTGGATGAGAGTATGGAGAGGGAGGAGGGGCGTCTCTCTCACTTGATCTCTTCGACATGCAATGTTCATTCGGGTGTCGTGTTGAGAAACAACTTATCTGCAGTGAAACACACACACATAAACACAGAGCTTGCGCCGCGTCTACCAGTACTCAGTACTGTACGTGGGACGGGCAAATAAATAACTCGATCACGAGAGCGACCCGCACTGGCAGAGACCAAATTTTTCTTAAATTTACAGTCTTATCATTATTATAATCGTAATAGTTTTTAGCACGCACGTACTACGCACAACACAGAACCAACCATGCATGCACGGGCATGCACGTTCGCGGCCTCCTTCCTACCTGTCGTCCCGTTACCCCCATCCTTCCCAAAGCCCCCCACCCCCTGCCACACCTCCACTATCCCCAAACATCATTTCTCATCAGGCATGACCCCCCCCCCCCCCCCAGCCCCTCATCTCTCTCCCACTCCCAATGCAAGTCCTTCACCACTGATGCCTGATGTATTTTTCTCAGAGAACCCAAGCTGCCACCACTGAACAAAATTCATATATTATTGATTTAAAATATAACAAATACAAATCCCCAACGATGTGGAGTGATGGCCTACAGGTAACGTGTCCGCTTAGGAAGCGAGAGAATCTGAGTGCGCTGGTTCGAACCACGGCTCAGCCGCTGATATTTTCTCCCCCTCCACTAGACCTTGAGTGGTGGTCTGGATGCTAGTCATTCAGATGAGACGATAAATTGAGGTCCCTTGAGCAGCATGCACTTCGCACACGTAAAAGAACCCACGGCAACAAAAGGTTTGTTCCTGGCAAAATTCTGTAGAAAAATCCACTTCGACAGGAAAAAACAAATAAAACTGCACGCAGGAAGAAATACAAAAAAATGAGTGGCGCTGTGGTGTGGGGATGGAGTTGGCTGGGGGTGGAGAGGGAACATTCATTTTAAATTGTTTACCTTGTATAAATCTGCATTTCACTGAAGCTACTTTTTTCCCCCATCATCATCATTACTATTACATTTCATCCCTCCATTTCTGTCCTTAAGGTACTTAACAATTCAGTCTGTTCACCTTGCTATATATGATCAAGAATGTATATTTCATTGTAAAAGGCCAACGATTATCTAATTTTTCTTGTTGGAAGAGGCTTACTGTGTAATTTATTTCATGCAGCCAAGACAATTTGGTTAAACTTAAGTAATATTGCAAAGATAAGCAACGTAGTCTGATCTATCCTGAGGTTTAATACCAGAAAAATACTATCATCATTTATGTTGTGTTTCATATAGTTTGTGTTCTGTTTCTGATAGTTATGTTATTTAAATTGTTTATGTTTAACTTTGGTGTAAAATACTATTGCTGTTATATGTAAAAACTGTTTGAGAGTGTGGTTGGTTCGATTCTATTCCAAGAGAGAGGGGAGCAGACAGGGGGATATAGGATCGACTAATTGATGCACACACTCACTTGCTCTCCTCACACCAATAGCAGGGCCACATGGAGTGGTTTTTATAGAGTGTTTACTTTACATTACAGCACACACACTAAGCAGTTCACCCTACTTAGCAAAAGCAACACACACAGCCTACTTCTAGTACTTCCTACAAGCAGCGCACAGTAAAAAGATCATCCTACACCTAAAGCAGCACACAGTAAAATGTTAACCCTACACCTAAAGCAGCACCTACAAGCAACACACCTGGAACACAAAACCAAAACCCAGGTCAGAAACTCAAAATACCTAGAAATCGCTGACATGAAAGGCCGATACCCTTTCAGCACCTTTCATCACATGTCCACCAGTATGCACCCCTCTCACACATAAATCTATGTGAGGTAATACAAACTTCATCAAGTTTACCTGCCACCAACAGTGACATACCATACTGTGCACCATACCTATGACTGACCAATACAACCCAGAGTGTTCAACTCATGTTACCCATCATACAATAAAACTGTGTGTTCCCATGACCAAACAAATCTCCTCTTTGCCTTCATAAAGCGTCCCACTGACACAAGTACATGTATGGAAATCATTACTTCCAACATATCTCTGGTAAACAGCAATATGCAACAACATAGCACTGACCCTCGGTGCTCTCTTTCTTGACCAACTCATTATCCACATTACAATGTGCTTTCCCACTTTGTCCAAACAAGGTAAACCACTGACACATAGCACAACTCCTACACATGTTATCACAACTACCAAGTCAAACATGTGTTCCACAACACTTGCTGTTACCCCCATGTGCACACACACATGAAAAACCCTCAACACACACTGAAAATGTGTTAGCCTATAGATCTGTTCATTTCACATTTAACCGATGCAACCTAATATACAAAACAAGTAAGTAATACATTAAACCCACATTAAGTGTAGCAAAACCAAAATACTACACACACCTGCTACACACATACCATCTCCATGGCTTCTCATCTTTTTGGTGCTTTCATTGTTTCCACAGTCAGTCAACAACTGACAATACACTGATATATCACTGCACTATCATTAATACCAGAAATCAGAACAAAATATCTGTAACCAAATAGAAGGGGGGGAGGGAGGGGACTCAAAAGATTTAGGCCAGTACTTCTCTCAGTGGGTAGCTTTCACACATTAACCCTTTTCTTTCCACAAGCCACAAGATCAACTTAAACTGGCTGTTCACTGACACAAAACATTGTTCTCAACAAAACTAAGTTATCAACATAGCATAAAACCATTACAAGTTGTGTACTCACAGCCCAACAGGGATTTCCTTGCTCCTCACATCACTGATCAGTCAGTGTTCAGTTCTTCTGGGAGACAGCTAAGAACTAGCTGTGCTGACTGGTTTTTATCCTTTCCCACAACATACTGTGGATACTAATGCAAGCTACAACACTCACTCCCCCAACTAGTTGAACTGAAATAACCAATCTTTGCTTGTCCTAGTGACGCTATATGAATGACTGACAGATTCACTGCTTAATCCCGATTCATCCAATTCAACAGATCTGATTTGCTACAATTCAACCCACTTGTCTATACACATTCTATGACGACAAGTTCACCCGTTTACGTCACAAAAAGATTGGGGAGACAGGACAATACAACTCTGGCATGTTAGCCGGCATGATCAAAGTTCACATTAGCATAAATTTTCCCTAGCTTACATTCCGAAGTCCCGCCATCTATCTCAGCCGTGTTTGTGAAAGGGGAGATGGGGAATGACTTGAAAGACTGGCCACCACACGGGATGTTCTGACATGCTGACACTCGTCTGTTTCGAACACGCCGACATCTATTCAGCATGCGGATTGCGGCAGACATCACATAACCGCACGTGTTTCAACGACTGGGCCAGGTGATGCGGACTTGCTGACCAAAGACAGCCTACTTAGTAGTGGGGATGTGGGAGGGTGGAAGGAGGGAGGGTGGCGCGGTGTCGGCGCGACCTCAAGACTTCACTTTGGATGGAGTGGGAAGGGAGATAAGAAGGGGGGAGAGGGGGGGAGGGGAGGGGGCTGAAGGGATGGGGAGGGAAGGGGGACAGAGTGTGGGTGGTGGGGGCTGACACTGCTGGCACACTATAACATATATAATATCCTCCATGCCCCCAAAAGGATGAAAGGATTAAATATTCTTGATTCCTGTGTATGTGTGTGGTGTGGGGATGGAGTTGGCAGGGGGTGGGGAGGGAAAATTAATTTTAAATTGTTTAACTTGAAAAATCTGCATTTCATTGAAGTTACTTTCCCCCCCATCATCATCATTACTATTACATTTCATCTCTCCATGACTTCTGTCCTTATGGGACTGAACAATTCAGTCTGTTCACCTCGCTATATATAACCATGAATGTATATTTCATTGTAAACGCCACGAGCACCCTTCCTTGGAGGTGTGAGAGTCAATCTGCATTATTATTATTATCATTACTACTACTACAACTGCTACCAAGCTTTCAAAATAATTCGCCACTCTCCTAAGATCTATGCGTACCGACATGCTGAAAAACAAACATATACACACACAAATGGATGTATTCAACCACTGATATTCTCACTTTTCTCATGGATTCAAAAAATGTCAGATCTTAAAAAAATAACAAAACAACAAAAAAAACGACAAACCCACAAAACACAGTTCATGAAACAGTATCCTAACCATTTAGCTCCTTAGGGCTGAGAATGTCAGCCCTTCCACTTGATTTATCATCCCCAGATTATAAAAAATCATAAAAAAGGAAAAAACAAATTTTCAAAGCAAAAAAAAAAAAAAAAAGAAAAAAGAAAAAAAGGCCAATGAGGCAAATAACACTGCAGAATGTACAGCTAGTGTCCATCCCAGTGTTTACAATTTCACTAATTGCCAGAGCATAACAGCACAGATAGAACATCACAGACTGCGGGAAAAAGAAAAAAAAAATGTCAAGGCTTGCTTGAAAAATGAAAGGAGAATGGACTGGAATTTCCAGAAGCTGGTGATGCTATTTATTCTGAAAGAACCCTGGCATCACCACGGGTGAATGTAAATACTTGCGTCATGGATGGACTGCATAGGTGTGATAACTGAGTGGTTAGAGCTTTTGACTTCCAATCCTTGGGTTCTGTGTTTGAATCTAGACTTTATCTGGTGTATGAAGGGTGGAGATCGTTCCTGTCTCCCAGGTCTATTAGTGTCTTAACCCCTTTTGTACACAGATACATACAGAAGATCAAAATATGCATGTTAAAGACCTCATAATCCATATAGGTGTTCAGCTGGTTATGGAAACATAAACATACCCACATTCCCACCCTGAAAATGGAGTATGGTTGCAGAACAGCGGATCAAGTAAAGACGGCCATTCACATAAAAGCCAATTCATGGATATCAGTGAATGTGGAAAAATGCAGCCCAAGAAGGTGAAGAAAAAAAAAGAGGGTGGTTTTGTTTTCAGATAAGCAATTTGTTCATCTCAGTAGTCAAGTGCACCAACCTGGTAAAAAACAAACAAACCACTCTCACACCCCAACCAGTGCAGAGAACCAAAACGTGACAGAAATTTGGCCTCACACTAGTTTAGACTTTGTATGACTTTCCCCTCACTTTGTGGTTTTGTTTGTTGCACCCGAATTGTTCATGTCGGTTACCAGCCTAACCTATGTACCAGCTATGGCACGGTCAGTTCGAACATCAGCCTGTAAGCTGTCCTAAGGTGTATGACTTTCAAGAACCTCAAGATGCGACACACTTGAAGCGCCCCTGGACCAGTGCCCAAACTAACCTGTATGGGTCCTAGACAACTGCTGCAATCAATGCTGTAATGTTTAATGTGTGCTCTCTGAAACTTTGTTTGCGGAGTGATTCCATAATCCATGTCAGTGTTCTGTGGGTTATGGGAAACAATGAATATACCAAGCATGCACACGCCTCAACTCATTCTACCCCACAGCTACATGCCCACTACAACTCCCCTAGACCAGCACTACATAAAACCAACACAGACAAAAACAGGGTGGTTCACTAAAATGGCGAAAATCGATGGAGAATTGTTGATCTCATCGGTTGAACAAAGCTTCGTTTCCATTAGCCCGGAATCAGTAAACGATTCAAATTAGAATGCCAACTGTACCAAACAAGAATAAACAAAATTAGAATAGTGTGTTGGTATGAGAATACTCCTACCTGGTCCACAGGGGAAATAATCATGGTACGAGTTAACTCGTACCTGGAGTAGAATGAGTTAAAACTATACATAACGTAACAGGCATAAAAAACTAAAAAGTGCCAATGGGCAACTCAAGATGTCCAAGGCATGAACAACAACAACAACCCCCCCAAAAAAAACAACAAACAAACATACTCAGAATTCTCCATTATCCAGTCCAGAAAATGACAAAAAGTATTCCAGGATTTCTCGAAAAAATATAGGTGAGTGGACCAACGTGGCATAAAATAAAATAAACAACAGAAAGAAAAGGATACTGGAAGAAGAAAAAGAAAAAAGAAAAGAAAAAAACAAACAAACAAAAAAACCCAAAAAACAAACAAACAAAAAAACCACACAACAACAACAAAAAACACCTAAACAAAAACCAACAACAACAAAAAAACCCCCACCAAAACAAGGAGAGCATTAGCAAAGAGAGGGTGCGAAAAATACCTATACTGAAAGAGCTTCTGGCATATCCATGGGGCCGGGGGGCTAGGGTGATTGGACTGCCAAAGATTATACTTAAAACCTTGATATTCCTTATATCTGCTATGGCAAACACACACACACACACACATGCATCTCTCAATTCTTTTTTTGGGGGGGGGATAAAGGGGGAAAGAGGGAAAATCACAACATTCTGACAAGAAACGTGCAATTAAAATATTTAAATTAAATGTACACAAGAAGAAAAAAAAAAAGAAAAAAAAGAAGAAAAAAAAGAAGATAATATATTTTCCACATTCTGGAAAAAAAAAAAAAAAAAATCCAGAGAAGAAATAAACTATAAAGTATTTCCCTATGAAGTCTGTTGCAGTCATTCTTCCTCCATCATTAATAACAATGTGGAGAGGTGGCCAGGTTGTAACACACCCAACTACGAAGCAAATGTCCTGTGGTTCAAGTCCCACATACAGACCGGACCCTTCAACAGGCCATGAGTAGTGGTCTGGGTGCTAGTCATTTAGATGAGTTGATAAACCAAGGCCCCGTGTGCAGCATGTGTTTTGCGCATGTAAAAGAACCCATGGGTTGTCAGTGGCAAAATTTCTGAAAAAACAACAATGACCCAGTTTGACTGCAAAACAAATACGTTTGCAGACAGACAAAAAAAAAAAAAAAAAGAAAAAAAAAAGAAGAAAAAAAAAAAGTGGAATGCATGTGACGATGCCCTCTCCCAAGGAAGAGCACAATGCAACTAAGCCAATGACATCAAATTACTTTGTCAAGATCTCATGATCAATGGTGAATATATCACTTTTGGATTCTTCTTTTTGTATATGCGTGTGATAAAGTCCCAATCCATTAACTGCATTTTTGTTCAGTGTTGCGTGTGAGTGTATGTGTGTGTGTGTGTGTGTGTGTGTGTGTGTGTATGTGTATGTGTGTGTGTGTGCATGTAGGTGTGTGTTCTGGTAAATTTTGTTCCAGACTGACGTGTGCATGATATGAAACAAATACATTTTTACTATCTATTTATCAAATGTTACAAAAAGCGCTTTGATATGATACAAATACATTTTTACTATCTATTTATCAAATGTTACAAAAAGACATAATCAAAATGGATGAATAACAACACATGTTTCACGTTTATTAAGATCAAACCTTCACTAAAGTTCACACAGGCATAAAAAAACACCAAAAAAACACAGGGAAAGATAAGCACTACACTTGGCAATGTTATCACTAACTGTGACAAATACAAATCACAGATCAGAGGTGTAACATTCTTCACGCGATAGATATGTACAACTGAAATATTGTGTTTTGGACATGTAAATTTCAATATAACATGTGCTTCACATTAACAACAAATAAAGACATGACGGAAAGCTAAAAATCAGACAACAGCTCCCACTTTTCAAAATTCATCATATGCAAAAAAAAAAAAAAAAAAGAAAAAAGAAAAAAAAAGAAAAAAAAAAAAGAAGAGATGCTTATGTGGTGAAGTGGTTAGTGCTGTAGACTGATGACTGGGGACTATGTAGGTGTGAACCCCAACACAGGAGGGATTTTTTTGGCCTGTGGCCAGCTCTTACCAATGGGCTCAAACAGGGAGACTCGGAACATACGGTTGATGGTCATCCACTCAATCATGCATCTTTGGGAGTGTTGCTCAAACATTTTCCAGACCAACAGTGCAGGTGTAGCGAAAAAAAAAAAATTAAAAAAAAAAAATCCAAGGCCATATTAGCAAATAACACTGCAGAATGACATCCTTTCAAATGAACGGGGTTTTTTTTTTAAGAGCTTTCACACGCTTTTCAACAACTGTTACAAGACCACCTCGTTTGAAAATTTGTATGTAATGAGCAGTTTAACAGAAGCATGTCAACAGACTGAGAAAACATCAGTGAACACACTAGGTTCTTTGAAAAGACATCTTTTCACACTCCCGTACACATTTCTGCAACAAAACCAGTCCCAGCAAAACAAAGTCCAGCACATACACACACACACACACACAAATTAAATCATTTAGCAAAACAAATTTCAGCACACACACACACACACACACAAACCAAATTATTTAGAATATTTAATTACATAACGCATGATGGCTTGTGTTCTCTGGTTACTTTCAGCATTTCTTAAAAAAAAGAAAAAGAAAAAAGAAATAAAAAGAAGCGAACTGGCTGTGTTTATGTTGAAATCACCAACGTCTCTTCCGTAAATCTTTTTTTTTTAACGTCATGAATCCAGACATTCGGTCTTCACTGAGTCAGTTCCTGATATCCATTTTGATGGCATTCTGAGTTAACCCACTGTAGATATCGACTGACCAGCTTTTCTCTGTTTCATTTCTTTACAATGAAATGGAGGAAGAAACAAATATTTATTTAAAAAAAAAAAAAAAAAAAAAAAAAAAAGCACACAAAAAAAAAAGCTCTCTTGTCTCTATCAATAAAAGTATGCTTGATGAAACCAAACTAATGGGATGCAGGCATGACAAGTAAAACACAGCGCTTTTGAATGATTCCTACTGGATCTAGGAACACAGAACAAGGTCACTGGTGGTGTTAAGTTTTCAACTGCCTATGTTGTTTCATATTTGTCACCACTGACTGTAGTGTTTCTGTGCAAAGAATGGGGTTATAGTGGGTGCAGGTGGTGGTGGAAGCTGGCAAACCATCACATTTTTTTTTCATTATAAATGGATATATTATTTTTTAAAATGTTATTCGTTCCACAAAAATAAAACTGGTTCCTGAAAACTGTAAGTTTCAAACATTTGCTGTATTCTTCATCAAAAACTGGTAGATTACCGGTGATCGTAATCTGATACATTATTTTTTCTTTTTAAAATATAAAGTTCTGTGATCGATGCATGAAACTACAGACCAATCAGCAAGTCACTTCCACTGTTGGAAGAGGAATGGAATCTAACAAAGGGTGTCACTAGTGATGACATCAGAATCAGAATAAATTTATCATCAAAGTAACAGAAATTTAAATGTGGTGAAGTCTGTGACATACTGATCTCAAGCTGAACTGTAAAATTTTGCTTTCAACATATACAACAGAATCACACACAAGAGAGTCATAGCAAATAAAAAATATAACAAACTAAAAAAAAAGAAGACCTTTCTATTATCTAAAAACACACACACACACACAATTCATTCCAGTATGCACCCATTTTTGCATTTACACTTGCACAACGTATTGAACAAATACGGTTGCGAAGTCAATATAAATCATTACCAAGCTGAAAGACACACAACCAAAGTTAAGCAAATAAGGCATAGAAGCATGTTACAAGCACACAAACATCACCTACAATGTAAAACTAGCAACTGTATCCAGTACAGCAGTGTGACAGTATAATGACCATCGTCACTATTGATGATAATTATAATCATATAAATAGCAGAGAAATGTTGAACTGTGATGGTTGGTCGGTGTCATAATCATAAAAAATAGTCCAGAAGTGAAAAACAATGATCCTGCATATCTCGAACTGAGGTTAAAGCATTGGAAGAAAAATGTGACTCTGTGCAACATGGTAGACCATTGACAAAAACTGGCTGTCCAAGGAATGATAGATAAAGTTAGATATGGACATATCGTGTGACACATGCACACACACTCTTGTGCATAAGCACAAACACCTTATGTGACATGGAAAAAACAACAACAACCAAACACACACACACACACACACACACACACACAAACCCAACACAAATGACAAGATCATGAGAAGACTTTAAAAAAAACAACAACAAGTCACTGATACAAGCTTTGGAATGATCAAACCAAGGAAACCTTGGGTACAATATAATGACTATTCTCCAAAAGTAAACCAATCAGAAAAAAGGAGTTGGGTACAATATAATGACTATTCTCCAAAAGTAAACCAATCAGAAAAAAGGAGTGTGTTTCCTAACTCATCTCCTGCAGAGACAATTTCAGTAACCTTTGTCAAAAACTTTGTTCCCAGTAATTACCAGTTATCGTGATCATTGAAACATGAATTACATACAAGGGCAAACTCAAGGAACTACAGACCAGTTTGCATCACATCCACTACTGATAATATGATCATATGAATAGTACAACTGTGTGAAACTGTGATAATGGGTGTCACTACTGACGACACGGACATATCAATAATAAAGTTGTGTGAAAATATGACAATATTTGTCGCTACTGATGTTGTGATGACATGATCCTATAAGTAAATTTCACAGCAGTCTGAAACTATGATCTTGCATACTTTTTAGTCATATGGAAGAAAAAAGCACGGGAAAAAAATGTGACTCTACTATTGCTTACAGTGAAAATATATCAAAATAAAGAGGTATACCAGTAATCACCAGTTATTGTGATCACTGATATTACTTATTTATTTTCAAAATACTCGAGGACTGACTCAAAAAACTACTGACCAGTTAGCGTCATGTCCGTTGTTGGCACTGGAATGAACTCTGTGACAAAAGGGGGTCACTGCTGATGACATGATCATATAAATAATACAGTTGTGGGTATCACAATGGGTGTCACTACTGATGACAGTACAGTAGTGTGAAAATATAAGGACAGCTGTCACTACTGATGACATGATCATATAAACAATACATTAGTGTGAAGCTATGACGATGTGTGTCACTACTGGTGACTACATATCATAAAAGTGTTAAATAGCACAATGGTGATCTTGCATATCTCATATGGTAGACAAAAGCATGAGAAGAAAAATGTGATTCAGTGCAGCATGGAAGACAACAAGAGGAAACTGGCAGTCCAATGAATGACAGGTGAAGGAGATATGGATAAACAAGTCAAGGCACTTCTGATAAAAAAACCCCAAAAAAACCACAAACTGACAAAGGGTGAGATACAATACAAAATAACACTAACAATGTTAGCACACCTTAACTTCTAACAGCACCAACAGAACCTTGGGTGCAAAATAATCATTTTCCGAAAGGAAACCAATAATCAGAAAAAAAATGTGCGTTTCCAAATTCATCTCCTGCAGACACGAATTCAGTAATCTGTCAAAAGTGGGTATGTTACAAGATGTAGTGATCACTAAAATATTATCTATTTTATTTTCAATATACTCAAGGACTGACCCATGAAACTACTGACAAGTTAGTGTCGTGCCCATTGCTAGAAGAGGAATGGACTATGATGATGGGTGTCACTACCGATAATAATATCATATAAATAGTACAGTTGTGTGAAACTATAATGATGAGTGTCACTACTGATGATACAATCATATAAACAGTACAGCAGTGTGAAGCTTTGACAATGCATGTCACTACTGATGACATGATCATGTAAAAGGTACAATAGTGTGAAGCTATGCCTATAGGTGGCATTACTGATGACATAATCAAATAAAAAGTATGGTATTGTGAAACTATGACCACTGGTGTGTCACTTATGATGACATGATCATATAAATAGTACAGTAGTGTGAAGCTCTGACATTATGCATGTCACTACTGATGACATAATCACATAAAAAATACGATATTGTGAAACTATGACATTGGGTATCACTACTGACATGGTCAAAAAAATAAATAGCACATTAGTGTTAAACTATGATCTTGCATACATGTACTTGAAACAGAAGACAAAAGCAAAGGAAGAAAAACGTAACTCTGTACAACATGGAAGACTACTGAAGAAAACTGGCTGCCCAACGAATGACAAGTAAAGTAGATATGGATATATATATATATATATATATATATATATATATATATATATATATAAAAGTTAAGGCACTTCTGATAAAAAAAAAACCCAAAAGGGTAAGCACTGGAATACAATTATACCCAAAAAACAAAACAAAAAGCCTGTGAATGATTTCAGCAGACAATTTATGGCATCCTTTGTCCAAAACCGGTATTTGCACTGGTGATCACTGTAACATCACATTTATAAATTTCATGTCAAAATGTACAAAGACCAACTCATCAAACAGCACAGTCACAAACACACACAAACAACACAAGTGAGACAGAAAAAAAAATTCTGGTGAGATAATGAATGTATGTAGGTATGTAATGCATGCATGTATAATTCATTTATGAAACTGATCATATATGTGTGTTTGTATCAGTTTCAGTTTCAGTTTCAGTAGCTCAAGGAGGCGTCACTGCGTTCGGACAAAACCATATACGCTACACCACATCTGCCAAGCAGATGCCTGACCAGCAGCGTAACCCAACGCGCTTAGTCAGGCCTTGGAAAAAAACAAAACAAAAAAAAACACACAACCACACACAAAAAAAAAAAAAAAAAAAAAAAAAAAAAAAAACAACAAAAAAAAAAAACAAACAAAAAAAAACAACAACAAAAAACGGGGGAATAAATAATAGATAAGCTTGCATAAATAAATAAATAAATAAATAAATAAATAATAATTATAATATAGAAAAAAGGTAGTAGTAATAATATTAGTAATACTAATAAAATGATAATAATAAAACATAAAAAAATAAATAAATAAATAAGACAACAATGGTGATAAATAAGCAAATAAATGTAAAAAATGAAGACACACATTCACACATACACCCACACATGCATAACAGAAATGCACCAGACATGCAGTTTCACATATATGAAAGCACAGTCAAATACATATAAACGTACATGAGCTCCAACACACACACACACACACGCATTACCGTGCACCTCCTCTACCCCCCTCCTCCACACACTTATTTCTAGTCTAAGTATCGCAGCTTCCACGGCACACACACACACACACAAACACAAACACACACTCACAGAGATGAACACTTACTTGTACAAGCACATATGAAAGCACAGTCAAATACATATAAACGTACATGAGCTCCAACACACACACACACACACACACACATTACCTTGCACCTCCTCTACCCCCTCCTCCACACACTCATTTCTAGTCTACGTATCGCAGCTTCCACGGCACACACACACACACACAAACACACACTCACAGAGATGAACACTTACTTGTACAAGCACACACACATACGCCCATATCTCCCACCCCCAACTCCACACACGTACATACAAAGATATATATATATATATATATATATATATATATATATATATATATATATATATATATATATATACACGTTCCAATATCCTGTTGCTCCCACAGTGTAGGCATGCATACACTCACATACCTCATCCTCTACCCCACCTCCCCCCGCACTCCCACCTCCCCTCACACACACACACACACACACACACACACACGTACACATATCTCTCCTGACACTTGTGTACAGTTTCACTCTCGCGCATTCACAAACGCACTCAAAAGCACACATACACACAAACACACACAGCCGCCACTGACTGGCCGCAAGAGGGATGGGAAAAGATCTCTGATGCCAAGAACGTGGCGTCTAGTGTGTTGCTCGGTCTATTGTGTTTGGAAAGGCCCACAGAGACTCTGTTCCGTTTTGAAGAAATTTGCGCAATGTTGGTTTGGAAATGATGCCGATATTTGTTTGATTTGCAAAGCATCGTGCTCTACCTTTCATGTTAGATTTGCGGCCGCTCCCTCTCTCTGCTTCTATTTCTTTGAGGCGATCGATGGTGTGATGGCCTTGTACCTGTTCTTTTTGGTATTCTTTGACTTTTCTGAGGATTTCCGATTTTCCTAGATGTAGGCCGCTCGTTGGTGTTGCGTTACCAGCAAGTCTGTCAGCTCGCTCATTTCCCTTAACACCTGCATGTCCCGGGCAGTATGACCATGTGAGTTTTTTAATCTGAAAGTTGCGCATTGCGTTATGCCACTCTGGGCTTCCCATTCCGTTTTCAATTTTCTGTATGAGGTTCATTGAGTCGGTTAGAATCATGGCATGTTGGTTTCCGGGCGTATGGAAGGACGATAGCCACTGGAGGGCATGTGTCACAGCTTCAACTTCCATCGTTAGGCTGGAGGTTGTGACTTTGTAGGCAGCATTCTCTTCCCAAATTGTTTTTCCATTTTGTTTCGCAGTGAATCCCCAGCCAGACTGGTCTTTGGTGACTGAGCCATCTGTGTATATGATGATGTCCTCTTCTTTACTGTTTTCTTCTATAAGCAGCTTCACTTCCGCATCAGTTTTGCCCTCTGGCCATTCCCGACAATGTCTTCCTAGAGTGGGTGAAATGACTGTGTTGAATAGATGGTTGAGGTTTTCGGGGTTTTTCTCCCATTCTTTTGTTTCTTTCAGGTCTTGAAGTCGGCATACTAGCTGGATTGTGTTTTCTGCTTGCCCCATCCATGATCTTCCTCGTCCTAGACGGCTGCCTTTTGGTTCTTTGACTGCGTCATGCAGTGGGTTTTGAGGGTTTTCTAATGCTTTGAAGTAGGTCTTGACCTGTTCTAACTTGTTTCTGGCCTGCACTGAAGGAAGGTCAAGCAGGTATCGCATGGTTTCTGTGGGCGTGTCTTTTGTTGTTCCAAGGATCAGCCTCATAGCTTCATTTTGGACTCTTTCTAATTTTAGGAGGTTGCTTTGAGACGGTGTTGTTAGCCCAAGTCCGTAGTCGATCACACTGAGGACGAGTGATTGGTATAGCAGGAAGAGGTGGCGTTGTTCAATTCCTTTGGTTGCCATTGCTTTTAAGACTGAAAGGCCCTTTTTGCATTTGAGAACAGTGTTTTCCGTATGTTTTCTGAAGGTCAGCATCCTGTCGAAGTGTATTCCTAGGTAGCGTAGGCATTCAGTTTTCTCAATTTGAATCCCATCGAATGACACAGAAGGTGGTGATTTGCTCGCGGTTTTGTTGTTGAGGGTGCACAGCAACGTTTGGGCTTTCGCTGGATTGATGGAAGATCCTGTGTCTTTGCACCATTGAGCAATATTGTTTAGTTGTTTCTGGACGGCTTCAGTTCTTTCCTGAGCATTTTTCGAAGTTTTGAAGACCAGGCCGTCATCCGCAAGGGTGTTTGTATCAATGTATGTAAACTATGTATCTATATCCAAGTTCACATGCAGGAAAGTATGTGTGAAAACTTAAAACAAAGGAGGAATTTTCTTTTCCTTTTAGAAGTTATCTGAACAGAATGTTCCAAATAAATTTGAAATACATCTGGCTGAAAAACAAAAAAACAAACCCATCCGCCCCAACCAACTGACCAATTTTTTTGTTGCTGTTGAAATGTTTTCAATCTCTTTCGCAAAAGGCAATCTGTCAACAAAAAATTAGAGAAATATAACACTGGGATGTTCCTCAAGCATAACCTTTCATTACAATCAAGGTTTGCTGATTAATTCTGGCTTTGGGTCATGTTGTTTAACATCCATGATCCATTTTAACAGAAATTGCCAGCATCAAAACCACCACATTTTCAGGTTAAATGGCACTTTGAATTGTAGGGTACACCAAATGATAAAACAACAACAACAACAACAAAACAAAAAAAACAAGAGAGGCAAGGCCTTCAAGACTCACTTGTGATACACTTAAAAAAAAAAAAGTCTAATTGTTAAAATGTGTCCTGTGTTTGTTATTATGAAGCTTCAGGTTAAAAAAAAAAGCAAAAAAAAACCAAAACAAAAACAAACAAAAAAAAAAGAGCAAAAAGCAAAAAAACCAAAAAAAAAAAAAAAAAAAAAACAACAACAAAAAACCCCCCAAAAACCCCCCAAAAAACCAGACAGACAAAAGCCTTGACAGCAGATTCGAAGCCCGCGTGTTCAGGTGAGAAGAAACTGTCTTACTCAATACACTATTGTGGCTCCTTAACTGACTTTAAAAAATTTAACATTTAAACATGCTTTTTTAAGGGCAATAAATTGATTGCAGTATTCACAGTGAGAACGCTGTTTAAATCATATTATTCTGGTTTATCTTGGGCATTCAAAAAATCTTTAAGGGCATTTAACCCTTTTGCTGCCAGGAAAATAACATTTAAGTGAAATCTATTTGCCAGGGTTTTTTTTCCACAAAAAACGGGTATAAATTTAAAAAAAATTCTGTGCTCCTTGTTATTGGAGAAAGACCCATAAAAGTATATATTTTCTGAAAGGTAAATGAATAAAGAATACAAAACACATGATGTTTTCCCATTTTATATATATTTTTTAGTGACATGCTGTTATTTTGAAATCAGTGTTTTGTTTTTTGTCACATTTTCAACTTGTTCATTACAAACATTAGTCAGGTAATTTGAACTAAAATATCATTTTCTGGACAAATGGATATCTGCACACGCAAAATCATACTAGAACAACCACAATATAAAAAAAAAAGAGAAAAAGAAATAGATACACAATGCATTGTGACTTTCCCAAGTGATACGGAAGTGAGGCCACGCCCCCTCAGTCTCCATCCCCCTCTTCTTTCTGAGCATCAGCTAAAGAAAACAATCTTGGTTGATTTAGTTTGCCATGATCGCATGTCTGGAGCATGGTGTCAGTCTGACATTTTGTTGAGCGAGCGAGGAGAGGAGCCAGGCAAACACTGCGGCCAGTAACCCAACCAAAACGTTCAAATAAAGGACTGCCTCATGACGTTGATGGTGTTTCTAGCTATGAATAGAATCTAGAAAGATTCCCCAAGCTAAAGCTACCAGCATTTTTGTCAACGAACTAAATGCAAAGCAGGGAAAAGTCAGAATATTTCGATGACGAGTTATCTCGTCATTGTGGCAGTGAAGCATACATGCTTGCCATGACGAGTTATCTCTTCATATAGGCAGCCTAAGGGTTAAGAATTCTTTTTAAGTCCGCGGTAAAGGTGACGTGGCTATCGCCGCAATCACACTGCAACATTTAGCCATTTTCTCTGGATCTAGATAGATGTACAAGTTTAGTTACACCCGCCGGGAATGTACGACACGGTCGATTCAATTTCTCTGATATGTTTATTCTAGTTTTACAGTTTTAAAGTTGATATGAAAATTGAGCATTTTATTAAACTAATAACATGTACAGCCAAGTGCAAGTACTTCTAAACGTCGTATGAAGTGAAAAGGATTTCATTTTGAGAAAAGTCAAGACTGAAAATTTGTACGTTTCACCAAGGGTATCAACTCTCATGGTTTATCATTTTTAACTGTGAATTCCGACTGATTTTGTGGATATTTTTATGGCAGTTTGGGGCATAATCCAGTAAGTGATGAGGCGTTCACAAATCTTTCTCTGAATAAATATTTAACAGTCTCCTTCTCCAACTTTCCATCACATGTTATTGTGTATTGTCGATTGAATACAGGATTGAACGGGCAGGTCAACAACTTACAAAATGGCGTTCTTCGCGTTCGCAAGGAATATAAGCATGCGCTTTGAATATGTATAAATATGTGTATGCAATTGATTTTTGCCCATGACCTTCAGGGCTCAGCCAATGGATCTATAAAGTCCACTCATAGCACTGGTTTTAGTATTTTCTGAAAAAGACCACTTGGGCGAATGAACATAGTGAAAACCCTGTACACTGAGAGTAAAACACACAAGCTTTTTATGTACTGAGTATAATTTCAAAATG
Source organism: Babylonia areolata (assembly GCF_041734735.1). Taxonomy (NCBI): domain Eukaryota; kingdom Metazoa; phylum Mollusca; class Gastropoda; order Neogastropoda; family Buccinidae; genus Babylonia; species Babylonia areolata. The sequence goes on along the minus strand of NC_134884.1, from coordinate 36,476,922 downwards.
TAATGTTTAAGATGAGAAAGATCAGTTTAAAGCAAATTAACCCCCCTAGCATTAATTACAGATTAATTTCCCTTTTTTACTATCTGCACCAAAGACATGCACAAGAAATATAACTAACATGCTTACCAAAAGAAGTTCCTGTTTGAACAAAAAATGATAAAAATGACTGCTCTTGATGCTGCGTCAGAATATCAGATCAAAGTGCCAAGTTTAGAGAAAAAAAATATAACAGTAAATTCATTTTGCATATAATTAGGCTTCTTTTTTTGTATTATTTTTTTGTGCCCATCCCAGAGGTGCAATATTGTTTAAAACAAGATGACTGGAAAGAACTGAATTTTTCCTATTTTTATGCCAAATTTGGTGTCAACCGAGAAAATGGCAATGTTAAAGTTTACCATGGACACACACACACACAGACAACTGAACACCGGGTTTAAACATTGACTCACTTTGTTTACACAAGTGAGTCAAAAATCCCTCTTGTTCGGTCCAGGATATGCAGGGCACAATGGATTGCAAGGTGCCATAAATTAATATAAAAATAGATTGCAAGGTGCCATAAATTAATATAAAAATAGACCATGATCCAACTTCTTTAGTGGAGTGGTGGCCTAGCAGTCACACTCCCAACCGAGTGAGTGTCCACATCGAGTCCTATATGGCCTGATAATGTGATATTTTTAACTCCCTACGCCCACCTGTAACCCCCCTCTTCACTAGACTTTGAGTGGTAGTGGTCTTAGTGCCAGTCCCTTGCATGAGATGATATATTCTGAGGTCTTTTACACAGTACGCACCTAGCCAGAGTAAAAGAACGCACAACAACAAAAATGTTGTCCCAGCAAAATTCTGGGAAAAAAAATCCATTTTGATAATAAAATGAATACTTGCAGACAGAAAACAGAGATATCTGTTGAGACAAAAAAAAAAAAAAAAATTAAATACTTCTTCTTCACTCGTGGGCTGCAACTCACATGTTCACTCGTATGTACATGAGTGACCTTTTACATGCACGACTGTTTTTACCCCGCCATGACAGCAGCCATACACCGCTTTTGGGGGTGTGCATGCTGGGTATATTTTTGTTTCCATTACCCACTGAATGCTGACATGGATCACAGGATCTTTAACGTGCATATTTGATCTTGTGCATGCGTATACCCATGAAGGGGGTTTAGGCACTAGCAGGTCTGCACATATGTTGACCTGGGAGATCAGAAAAATCTCCATCCTTTACCCACCAGGCGCAGTTACTGTGATTTGAACCTGGGACCCTCAGATTGAAAGTCCAAGTTTTCAACACTCGGCTATTGCACCCGTCAAATTAAATGTAACACTGAGTCAAAGTCAAACCAAACATAGGTGCACATGGTAAAGCGTAAATGGAAACAGGAACAGGAGCACAAAAATGGTAAGAAGGGAATAATAATCTTAAGTTTGCAGTGTTTCAACAGTCAGTACAAAGTCACTAGTGCTACAGCCAGAAAATAACTTTTTTTGGGGGGTGGGGGGGGCGTGGGTGTGTGTGTGTGTGGGGGGGGGGGGACGGGGGGGGAGGGGTCTGCCAGTGTATTAGTTTTACTTTCAAAGTGGATTTTTTAAAAAGAATTTTGCCAGGGACAACCCTTTCGTTGCCATGGGTTCTTTTAAGAGCATGCTTTTAAGTTGTGCGTTCTGCATACTGGACATCAATTAACTGTTCAATCTGAACGATCATTACTCAAGGTCTTGAGGAGTGGGGAGCAAAATTCCTGGTCTGTAGAAGGAACTTGAACCCTTGGACACTGAGGCCATGGATCCACATTAAACTGTCATTTTGGAAGTGCTGACTAGGACCTGATTTTGGACAAGCACAAGTTTTGCAAATACAGACAAGTGTCAAAATTGATCTGATCAAATATATGCATTCTAAATGATGATGATGATCACAACCTCTACTATTATTATTTCTAAAGTGTGTAATTATAGGGCATTACATGATCACCAGTGATCCAAGCAGAATATTCATAAAGATAGTACTGCCTTGTTGTCCAAAAAAGATGGGTAGGTAAAAGCCTGGATTAAACTCTGTCCAAATGATTAGATTTCATACACCTTCTCCAGTACTTTTGGCATCAACAGCACACCGCTGAACGTTGTCATTGAATCCTTATCGAAAGTGGCTGGGCCTGAACATGTCCTCAGCCACACAAACTCCCCTGCGACCATCTCCACGACACAGCTAGCTGAGCTGGAGCAGTCAATCACGTCAGAATAAGCACAACCATGGCTCTGAAAGTCGCCATGAACACAAGCACCGTGAGCAATGTCCACCTGGGCTGCTTTGTCATCTTGGAAAGGCGCGGCGGTGGCCAAGAACAGGTAGGTGCCACTGACTGGAGCGCGGAATGCTCCCATGTTAACGTTGTAGCCCCCGCCTTTGTTCACCAAGACATCTTTGCAGATGAGGGGCCGCTCACTGTTCGTGGTCACTTTGCGGTCCAGTTCCGCTTTGAAGTAGATGGGGTTCAGAGCTGCTTCTGAAACACACACACTCACATACACAGTGACACATACAAAAAATGATGCATACACAGAGACACACAAACACACAGAGAGTTAAACACACATAAATACACACACACGTCAACATGCATACATCCATACATGCACACACACACACATGCATAAACATTAGTAATAAGCATTGGCACAGTGACCCAAGATATACATAGCATATAATACCAGCTTGAATCATTTCGAACTGACCAGCTCAGTCATTCAAAACATCACTAAGCAAGTTCAAGTAAGTTTAGTAAGATTTGTGTTTTAAGCAGAGGAAGAGGACAGTGTAGGAGAGGTAAGCTGGGCAAAGAGTATAATTTAACCCTGTTACACTTAGACAGTGACAGATACAGACAGACAACAGACAGGCATGCAGGAGATGCCTGATGTTTGCATAAACCCATCACACTGGTCAGGCCAAACACCATCTCCAGAAAAAAAAAATCTATTAAAACCATCACATGCTGGAAATCATCTTTGAGATCAAATAAAGAAGATGGCATTGGACAGGACACTTCCTTAGAATGCCACAAGATGCACTTCCAAGAGTTGCCCACCACTGGACGACAGATGGAAAAACTGTCAAGAAGACCCTGGAAGACAGGGGACACATCTGACATAGCTCTGAAGGAGAAAGGCTATATCTGGAGGAAATAGCTATCACAACTCAAGACAGGCTGCATCAGAGATCTCTGGTGGTGGCCTTATGTGTGCCACAGCCAGGGCATGCAGAGGATTAAGCTATGCTTACCTAAGCACTTAAATTTTATCAACCATTCCTGCCATGCCCTCATGGTTACCTCAGGTTGAAGTTGTCTTCCACTCCAATGTCTGTGTCAATGACTTTGTGTCAGTAGAATAATGGTGAGTGTTGCTTGTAGAACGCAGCAGCAGTCTCCACTCCAGAAGGGATGCTAATCAACTTAAGTTTGGTTCCATGATCAAGCAAATTATGAATAACTGTCATGATTAGTAGGGGTACTGGTAGGTAGCTTCCTGCCTATACTGATTAGAACATGCAGCACCACTGAAGTAACTCTCTGCAACAATGCAGGTTTTCTCTCATGGCAGCCAAACAATAACAGCACCATGTGGACTGTTAATTCAGGTAACTCAATAGGATGACACCAGGATGTGTCTGTGTATGGGAAGTGTTGTTCTTCTTGTTCATTAGATGGACAATGGGAAGAGTTCAATACACACAAAGAAGACACAACCTACTAGGCCCAATGCAGCTAACAACAGTAAGTGCTCAGTTGCAGACCCAGACTGAGAGAGGACCACCATGCATGTCCGCCAAACAACAGTCTCCATGAGTCTGCTCACACCAAAGACTTCCACATAAACTCACAATAGGCATTCTTGCTGGAGGGAAAACTGAAACCAAAGTCATCATGACAACTGGGCATGGAAAGTCGCAGAACATTAAACATCAAACTCACCTATCAGTGACTCCAATAGCACGATGCTACTCGTTCTCTCAGCTGTCTTCTGCACTGAGGCTTGCAGACATTGGACATCCTGCTGCAGTTGTTCAATGTGAAGTCTGTCTTTGGGTGAGGGTGCAGATTCTTGGCATCTGGATCCTTGTGGGGAATCTGTCATCTCTGCTGAAGCTGCTGATCTTTGTTTGGCAGATCCAGTCTTGTCCTGAAAACGGCCTTCCTGGTTTCTTTGCAGCTGCGTCATATCTTCCCTCAACTTCTTGTTCTCCTCTTGGATTGTGGCTACCTCATCTGCCAAGAGTGAGTTTCTGTCTTGCATCATTTTGACCTCTTCTATCAAACTCCTCATTTCTGTCTGGAGCTGTTTTTCCTTGCTCTCGCTCTCTTTGACCTTGTTCAGGGTGAACTGAAATTTTTGGGCAAGGTCATCCATCCTCAATAGCAGTTTCCTGTCTTCAGCACCTCCTGGCTGCAGCAGACGATTCTGTTGTACTTGGGGAGAAGGAAGAGTACCATCTCCAAACAAAAGGTTAGGATCAAGATCTCCGCTGTCCGTTGGCTGTGCAAGAACATCTTGAGCAACAGGAGTCAGCTCAAGTGTTCCAAAGACAAGTTCTTTGAGGCTGTTCACCAAATCTGCTGCACCACTGTCATCAGTCTTGAATCTGAAGAACTGCCCTGTCTTCTGCTCTACTCTGGCCTGCAGTCCCTTCAGTTCTGAATCTGTCAGCAGCACCATTCTTAGATCAGCCTCAGTCATGGAGCTGACATCACCTTGGGAGGTAAAATGGGCAAGGACATCGTAGGTTTTCTGCACAGTGGCTATTTCTGACTTCAGCTTCTCTTCGCTGTTCTTTGCGTGAGATCTGATCTTTCCCAAAACCTCATCCCGAGCATCAGCCAGCTGTGCTAGACCAGTGAGGTACAAGTCATGAAGGCTGTCTTCCAAAGATTTCCTTTGCTTTTGCAGTTCCTTCTCCTCTTCTCCTGCACAGCTGAGCACCTTCGATATGACCTCCAGATGCTCCTTTCCGGTTTTCAAAAGCTTGGTCATCTCGTCACTGGCGCCAACTGTAGTTTTGGCTGCTGAAGCTGCAGCAAGTTGGCACACTGTGTGGCTACGGTGACAGTGAAAGCAGAGTTTTATCTGACAAATACTGCAGCAGTGGCTGGCCACCTGGCCCTGATCACAAACATCACAGATGATGGGCTGGACGTGCCCTCGGCCATGGTCTCCCTTGTCAACGTAAAAGTTGGTCTGCAACAAGAGTACAATACACATATACACATGTTTTCAGATATGATGAATTCTCCATTTGAAAGTTAAAAAAAAAGAAAAGAAAAAAAAAAGAAAAAAAAGAAACTGAAAAAAAGATACAAACAAAAAAATGCGGATGCACTGGCAACCAGGAATACAGACTTTTATCACTTCCTTTGGATCCAAATGCAAACTTCATACCAGCACAGCTCCCCCCACATGGAGAGACTTTGAATAAGGTTCTATCCTGAAAAAAACCATTGAACTAATTTATATTTTTAAAATATTTTAGTCTAGCCTATACACATGTTTTGAAACTCACACGCTTCCATACACACACATATTCATACACTAGAAAGATAATCAAGAAATATTCTTAAGAATATTATATTAAAATATCTCCAACCATAACTTTCCACTGTTATCATTTAAAAATTAATTTTTTAATTCTTTCCCAGTTGCCAGGCTGTTTTTAATGTCATTTCCCCAATGCTGCCCATCTCAAACACTCCATGAACAGTTCTACTCAGGATAACCAGCCACCATCCCCTGGTGCCAGTAGTCCACAAGGGACTATCAATTTTGTGTCACCACAAAGCCACACACCAGAGGAAACCCCGTGCTGCTGCCAAGTCACTTCAGGTGTGTTCACTGGTGCCTGACTCAATATACACAGGGCATAGCCAACTGAGCCCCACTGTTGACCAGAATAGCAGCTTAGTTGTGAAGCAAGACAGAATGAGCACCTTCCCTGGAGTGGAGGCCACTACAATGTTCTGACTGGAAAAATATCTCCACCCTTAACCCACCAGGTGCCACGACTCGGATTTAAACCCTGGACCCTAAAAAACAAACAAACAAACAAACACACACACCAACCCCCCTCTGGTTGAAAGCTGCAATTCCAGTGCCCTGTCTGGTACAAGCTAGGACAGTCTGGGAGGTGTCTTACCTGAAACTTCTTCACCCCTTCGGCTGGCACGTTAGCAAATTTGCGGCAAGAGGGGCAAGAAATGACAATCTCGTCTGTGCCTTCCACGGTATTTCCCTCATCCATGCTGGCCGAGGCCGATACCTGCAGCAGATTTCATAAGAAACTGAATACTAGTCTGGAAATCAGTCAAAACAAAAACAACAACAAAATAGAAAAAAAAAAGAAAAAAAGAGAGAAGATATTCTACTGTGCAGTTTCACAATTTCTCTTTTCATGACAAAAGCCAAATCTACTCTGTTGTGGTTTTGTTACATGTATTCTAAGTCTATTTTGGTTGAGAATGAGAGTACAGTTACCTTTTACTGTGCTTGGAGACCTGTACAAGTAGACAATCAAATGATGTCTCTTCGAATGTTTCAGGAACTGAATAGATATCTCTGCCATGTACTGATATAAGGTACACATGCATGCACTGAAACATTTTCCACACACATTGTATTATGCATCACTATCAGAGCTCAGGTTTGGTTCTTGGCACCATGGGTCATTTGACAGGTTCACCACAAAATCAATGGGTCATTCTGAACATTAATAGGTCAGGAAAGACATCCCCTTATCCCCCCCCCCCACCCCCCTCCAACCCTGTTATTGAATTTGTACTTCGTCCATCACACTTAATAGTATGTGAAATGGTTTGTTTGTTTGTGTGTGTGTGTGTGTATGTGTGTGTGTGTGTGTGTGTGTGTGTGTGTGCGCGCGCGCGCGCGCGTGTGTGTGCGTGTGGAGAAAGAGAGAGAGAGAGAATGTGTTAATGTTTGCTGCATTATGATGAACATGGAAAATACAACATAGTCATTACATAACTTTATTCTGCAATGCAAAAACGCTGACTTATGCTGACTGCTCTGGATAAGAAATGTTCACATTATAGTCCAGTCAATATGAAAGAAAAAGCAGAAGCAAAGGCAAAGTAGTAAAACTGAAAGATATCAGATCTACAGTGTCACTGTCATAATATGCATTGGTTTAATATCATTGTTTTAAGAAAGCACTTTCCACTGTGGAAATCCAAATCTTCACAGTTGCAAATGTCTCTAAAATTTCCTTAACGGCTTAAGTATCATGCCAGCATAATGAGCAGACTTGTTCAGTTCTGTTCTTGTGTATACACAGGAAAAATGATCAAATGACCTTTAAAGTTAATTATCTATTTCAGTATGTGTACACAGGGTCATGGAAATTTAGTAATAATTATATCTAGATTTTTTAGTGTCTGAAACTGCAATTGTGGTTGTATTGCAGAAGTGAAAGAGTAGTCTACAAAAGCCCTTTTAACATGACCGATTTTACAAAAAAAAAAAAAAAAAAAAAAAGGAAAGTGACTGACTGGCTGCCACATTGATGGGTCATTTCAAAATTATATGCTATCAATGAGCGATGACAGACACAAAACCTATGCGCTAATGTACACATCAGCGTGCGTGCGCACATGTGTACGTGTTTTACAAACTTTTGTATAGAATGTTCAAATGAAATCAGTGAACTTGTGGTTGGCTTGTAACTTACTTAAGAAAGATTCAAGGTATTTCATTTCTTTTAAACAGACTGGTATTCTTTTTTTTGTTGAGGATTTGAATATTTCTGCTGACAATGGGGCACTTTTCTCGACACAGCTATGTATTAGCTTTATAGAAGAATAGAAGGAATACAGAGGACAAGCTTCCATTATTGCAAGCTGCCTTGCTCTCTTTCTGAGAGAGAGCGAGAGAGAGAGAGAAGACAGGAAAAAAAATCATTTCCAACCAGCTGCCATGGCAAAGTAAACAGCACTGTAGACTGACGGCTAAAATGGGAAGACTGGGACCACACAGTTGATCAGCTTCATGGATGCACCTTTAGGTGTGCTGCTCAAATGTCCTGACCAACATTGCAAGTGTTTGTATCTCTCAGGCCTGGTTAATGTTGGGATATATCATTATGAAAAGAAACATAGAGTACAGCATTGTCACATAGTCCAAGACCTAAAATGGACCTCCATAGCAGCACTGTCATCCTCCTCCACCTTCATCATCAATATATGTGGGGAAAACCCCCCAAATATTCTGCTGCCTCTTGAGGGGACGCTACTCTGTCTACCGCCCCAAGCTTCAAACCAGCTTCCCTCCCCCTGCTATCTGAACAGAAAATAGAATGCCGCCTGGGATGAAGAGAAAGACAGACTGACTTTTGACAGGGGAAAGAATACCATATCACTCAAGGCCACAGCAAGCGTAATGACTTTAAAGACCGAAAGTTATAGCAATGCACAGCATTCTGCCTCTGGGTAGACTACCAACACAGTAAATTTTATCATATTGCACTTGCCATTTTCATAAAACCAAACCATCAATCTGTTCTCTCAACCAGTATCAGTATAAGTAGCTCAAGGAGGTGTCATTGCGTTCGGGCAAATCCATATATGCTACACCACATCTGCCAAGCAGTTGCCTGACCAGCAGTGTAACCAAGGGCGCTTAGTCAGGCCTTGAAAAAAAAAAGAAATGAGAGAAAAAGAAAAAACAAAAAGAAAAAAAAGAAATGTTTAAAAAAAAGATAATAACAATGATAACAATAATAAAAAATATATATATAAAAAGACAATAATGATGATAAAAAAGCAAATAAATGTAAAACATGCCGACACACTCACACACATAACACTAACAGATATGCAACACTGAAACATGCAGTTTCACATATGAAAGCACACACACACACACACACCATCTCCAGAACTGATTACCCTGCACCCACCCACCCCTCCTCCACACACTCATTCCCAGTCGACATGTCGCAGCTTCCACGGCACAGACACACACACACACACACACACGCACGCACTCTCTCAACCAATCTGTTGATCGCGGAAGATCATAATCCCATAAGGCCGCGGCATTAACGACAAACCCTTACACCTAAACAGGTAAACGGGCAAGAAACACTTGAAAATAATCGTGTCCGCGACCTACTTTCGCTCCGCGGGCTCAGTCACTTCGGCAGCTTATATACAGTTACTATAAAAGCAAAAGACTCAGTGTCAGTCAAGTCTGTTGATTCCACGGTGAACAGATAGACCTAATGTGAGACCTAATGCAGTTGATCAGAGAGAGGAAGTTAAAATTTCCGTGCACTTCGTACTATTCACGCTTCACGCGCGGAGTTGACCGCTGTGGTGTCATACCTTCTTCTGTTCAGCCTTTTTGATCCTCTCTTTCTCTGCCATCTTAGAAAGGCAGGCAAGACAAAAGGTGTGAAAGCATGGCAACATCTTTGGATCTCGTCCCCGAAATGGCTCCAGACAAATACTGCATGATTCTCGGTTGCCGAATGACTCCTCCCCACCGCTCGCCATATTGACTGTCGCGCGATTTGTCAATTACATCATGTGATCTTGTTGAAGTTTCGGTTTCAAATCAGCACTGAGTAAAACGATATTCGGGCGCGCTGTCAAGGACAGAAGCCAAGGAAGCCCGCACAGTCGGTTTCAAGCGCGATATCATTCTTACGGAAGGCCTGATCAGTGCGCCGGGGCGTTGGGTTTATGCGAAGATTAGACTGACATTTACTTTTTTTTCCCGCAACAGATGTCCACTGGCAGCGAAAGATTATTTAATGTAAATACATGTCAGACCGCTTGAAACTGATATTTTTATCATGTGATCTCTCTCTCTCTCTCTCTCTCTCTCTCTCTCTCTCTGTGTCACAGTGTGTTTGGGGGAGGGGAGGGGGGTATGATATCTTCTTCTAAAGCGCAAAGCAACAAATCGCTTGAAGTTGTGTGCTGAAGCAGTGCCACGGTGGATGAATATAAAACTCTTTTGGCTTTGCAAGTTTTCGGATCAACTGATTTCTTTTCCTCCTCCAAGTGAACTGACGACTCGGATTTGCAAGCAGCCTCGCCAAGGAAGCCCGGCCTCACAGTTTCAAGCGCGAGATCATTCTTTCGGAAGGCCTGATCAATGCGTTGGGTACATCAGTGCGAAGACTGATTAGACATTTACTTTTTTCCGCAACTGACTACCGCCGGTGAGACGTCCAGCGTAAATGTAGGCTATTTAATGTAAATTTATAAGTCCGACCACTTGAAACTGATACATACATACATACACGCACGCACACACACATACACACACACACACACACACACACATATATATATTCAGTTCGTTCTTTTGTTTAACTGACGTCTGTCCACAATTGTGATTTTAGACGAAAGTCCATTTCCTTCCCTTCCCCACCCATGCCTTAAATCAGCACTATTTCACCTGTTCCTCTCTCCCGGTCATTTGTG
>NC_134884.1:36438908-36463908 GCF_041734735.1 Babylonia areolata | reverse complement strand
ATTAGTCAAGTCAGAAAAAGCAGTTGGGAAGTTTTTGTTTCTTTTTGTGTCCTTCTGTGAAAAATCAACGGAAAAAAAAGCCTAAGTGGCTGTGCCATATATTGATATTTAATTTTAACTAATTTTGTTCCTCTTTACAGTCAAGCAATAAAGAATTGAAGAAGCAGTTGGGCTCATTTTATTGTATTTTTGAGTCAAGTTGGCAGAAATAGCTTGGGCATAAATGTTTAAGTCGATAGCTTATGATAGTATACTAATATTGCTTTTATACAAATTAGTCAAATGACTAAAGCTAATATATGATAATTTTTGTTGAATAACCTGCACATCACTGATTGAGAAGGCTGTTGTGGCTTATATTCATATCTTTAATTGGAAAGCAATTAGCAACATGGTTGTAACTTGTAATACTACTCGTATAGATTCACCACCAGTGTTCTTTTATTTATTTGTGTATCTATTTGTGTATTTCTTTTGTTTATGTATTTAATTTATTAATTGATGAATTGAAACTTTTTGCCTGCAGAACCTGGGATGATGATCATGATGAAAGCGAAGCAAAGGTGACCCTGTAATGCCTGGCAAAGAGAGGGATCTGGACATCAGTGGTATTTCCTTGGAAATTTCTTCTAACAAGGCAGACGACGGCACAGGCAAGGAGAGCAAGGTGTGTGTTTCACACAAACAGCAGGCCGGAAGGTCAAGGTCACCATGACTCAGGGTGACACCGTGCCTCCCAACGCCACAGATGTGATGTCCACAACAGAGCTTTTCACCACTACCACAACTGGTAATGCCATAACACTGACACCACTTGACTGATTGTGTTTTATTTTAATGCTCATTGATGATTTGCATGTGTGTGTGTGTGTGTGTGTGTGTGTGTGTGTGTGTGTGTGTGTGTAATATCAAGATAGAATATCTGTTTGTCAGACAAAGTGAGAGAGAGAGAGAGAGAGAGAGAGAGAGAGAGAGAGAGAATTGGACACATTTTTCTGGGACAGCTTCATAACTAACTGAATTGTCTCTGCTTTGTGGAGGAAGTCATGCAAGGGGCAGCAGTCCCTACAGTTTAGGAACAGATCTCCCATGTATTCCAGGAAATTCTGCCTGAAATTTAATTGTGCAAGAGCACCAAGTAAACAGGAGAGAGATTTTTTTTTTTCCAATATAAAGTGACAGACTAATTTCTGGTGCATTGTTGATCATTTACCTTGTGTGGATGTTTTCCAACAAATTGTTGGAAATCTATCTCTGGATCAATCAGTCAAATAACCATTCAGTCAATCAATCAGTTTAATGTCCTGAACACACTGATGGCATACAGAAATTTTCCTTCATGCTCATCAACTGAGACTGAGAGAAAAAAAAGTAAAAACTATTTTAAGAAATGATAATTGAAAAAAAAAAAAAAAGATGTATACCTTCCATTATATAAGTAAATCGAATTCAAGCTCCCATAAAAAAAAGACAGAAAAAAAAGACCCACTTTCACATGATCTATTTCAGGAAAGGATCATGAAGAGGTGTATGAGGGAAGGAACTCTGTCTCACAATCACCATCACAGTAAATTTAGAACTTTACAACAGTGTGATATGTACAGTAACTTAAAGTTTGTTTTCCATTGTGGAGATTTTCAGTTGATTTTATGCAGTTAAGAGCTCTGACGTGTGGTCCAGTCACTGGTAAGAAAATGGGTTCCAGTAGGAAATTGGGTATCAGGCTTCTGGGAATTTTTATTCACTTATATGCTTTTTATATTTAATAAAATAGTGGCCTTCATAACTTTCACAAACCTTATGCTTCTGAAGGTTGTATTTTTCATGCAACAGCATTCTTGACAGTCTGAATATTCTTAAATCTGGATTAAAATGATTACAACTGAAAGAAGTAGTTTGGTATTTTTGAGACTCTGGTATAGCAGTTTAACTTTAAGACACTGGTACTATAGTTTAAGATGATGATACTGCAGTTTAAGACACTGGTACAGAAGTTTAACTTCCAGACACAGATATGATAGTTGAAGACACTGGTACAGTGGTTTAAAACACTGCTATGATAGTTTAAAACAGTAGTGCAGAAGTTTGAGATATTGGTACAATAGTTTAGGACACTGGAACAGCAGTTAAACTTTGAGACATGTACTGGAATGATAGTTTAAGACACTGGTACAGTAGTTTAACTTTATAACACTGATACAGTACTTAAACATTGAGACACTGGTACTTCAAGACACTGGAACAGTAGTTTAAAACACACATTCAGTAATTTAACTAGTATAGATGTACAAATGGGGAATATAGTTATTTATTTGACTTTCTGGTGTGCTCTTAATACCCGTGGTCCAAGCAGCAGCTGGTCAGTGAGGTTTTGCCCTCTGACCCCCAACTATCTGCTGCTACGGGAAGAATACAATTATTTCATTTTACTTTACTTTATTTTAAAATCTATTTTATTTGACCCTATTTCATTTTATTTTGTTTTATTTTATTTCATTGTAATTCATTTTATTAAATTTTTTGATCTGCTGTTCAAGAGCCGGGATCCAAGCGGCATCCAGTCAATGACCGCAGTGACTCACGGACACAGACAGACACTCTGGCGGCAGTGACCATTGCCTTTCTGGCCGTGGTCCTCGTCATCAGTTTGACTCTCATTGTCAGAACTGTTCGGCGCCGCCGAAGGATGCAGCGAGGGGAGGAACTGGACCATATCCCCACTGTGTCGGCTGGCATTATGAGTGCAAGTGAGTTTTGTGGGTGTGGATGTGTGTGTTTGTGTGTTGGTGGGGGTGGTGGCTGGTGTGGTGGTCTTGGGTACTGATTGCGCTCTCTTCCTCTGGGTGTGGATGTGTGTGTGTGTGTGTTGGGGGTTAGGAAGGTGGGGGGTGAGGGGGGGCTTGTGGTTGGTGTGGTGGTCTTGGATACTGATTGCACTCTCTTCCTCTGGGTGTGGATGTGTGTGTGTGTGTGAGTTGGGGATTAGGGGCATGGGGGTGGTGGTGGGGGGCTGGTGGTTGGTGTGGTGGTCTTGGATACTGACTGCGCTCTCTTCTTCTTCTTCTTTGTGTGTGTGTGTGTGTGTGTGTGTGTCTGTGTATATGTATTGATAAAATGACTGACAGAGTTGCTTATCGGCTAGTATTGAACTCAGTAGAGGAAGTACTTTCATTCGTACTTCATACATGTGTTTAACTTTTCTACCTTTTCAGTTTTTTTATCGCTGAATTTAGAGGGAGAGGTAGGGAAGGTGAGACTGGATTTGGTGGAACAAGGTACAAGAAAGTTTTGGTAAAATGAAAATTGCAAGGAATGTAATATGAGAACCATATACGAGTAGACTATTATTTTCTTCCAGAACGCCAAAAACAAATAAACAAACAAACAAACACCCAGAGAAGGACTGTAATGTGAAATATATTCATTCTTTGAAAATACTGGTCACATTTCCCAGTGTTCAGCAAAATGATTTTGGGCTGTGAAGAAAAAAAAAACCCCACCAGCCAGATATCATTTGTGGTACGTATATACCGATAACTCATAAAGCTGGTTTGTAACTTGGCAGAGTTATTTAAAAAAAATTCTTTTTTTAGATTTAGATTTTTTTATATTTTTTATTAATCAATGATATTTTTATGTGCAAATCTTTTTACCTGATTTCTAAAAACATTTTTAAATGTCACCCTGCCCCCCTCCTCCCCCACATGCCCCTCCCTCATGAATTGTTTCACTTCTGTTTGCTCAGCCAGAAGCAGGTGATCAGCTGTATTGTGTGTATTTTCCTCGTACAACTCAAAAGGGGTTAAAGGATTTAAATCTGCATGTTTTACTGTAACCTGTGCTGTGTGTTTGTGTGTGTGTGTGTGTGTGTGTGTGTGTTTCCAGGTGTGGCAGCGTATAGTCGGGGTCAGAGGGCACGACCTCAGGAGCGAGGGGTCATCAGCTGGGAGCCTGTCATCCCCTCCAGCACTGTCACCGCTGAAGCGGCGGCGTCATCATCTTCGGCGTCAGCTATGTCGCCGAGCAACTGTTGATCTCTCTCTGGACGATACCATTGATCTTTTCCACTGTCTGGGGCTGTTCTGACATGGAGAGAATAGTTGCAGGACATGGGCAATTCATGGATGGGTAGAGTGCTCTTGTGCCTTTATTGTTGGTAATTCATGTGGTGTTGTGACACACATGTCAGGAACAAAAGTATGTATGCAGGGAAGCGCTCTGCTTAGCACAGGAGCAGGGGTAGTGAAGGGAAATATGCTCACAAGAGCATGTTCGCATGCATGCACATGTGCTCACACACACACACACACACACACACACACACACTTACTCATACATATACCAACCTAATGAAAAACTGTGAAATGAAAGTACAACTCCTCTGCTACAATTACGCACACACACACACACAGACACACAGACCCACCCCTAATATCAGGTATTTTTTAAGTGTCTTAATTAAAATGAACATACTAATACTGTTAGTCCTACTTTTACTATTACTCCTACATCTACTCTTATGACAACAACAACAACAACAACAACACACACACACACACACACACACACACACCACACAACATTGAGGATACAGACACACATGCACACACAAACACAAAGACCATTCATCACTAAGACACGCCCCATAATCCAATACTCCACAGCTTGAACATATTTACACACAAAGACTGTACAAAATGAGACTACTGCGAAGGAGAAAGAGACGATATTCAGCATGACATACAGAAAAAAGTATTTGCTGAAGAAGAATACCAATCTCTTAAAAATGCATTTTCCCGAAACTCAAGGGATTCTACATAAAAAAGAAGAAAAAAAAAGAAAAAAAAAAAGAAAAGAAAAAAAGTGCCTTCGAAGATACAATACATTCCTTTTGACCAAATGAGACATGTAAGTGAATCAGTTGCCACAATTACCAAAGCTGCAAGGCAGTACCTTCTATTCAGTAGCAAAACTGACTGGGTGACCTTATAATCTAGAGCACACTTATGTATGTGTGGCCAAGCTGCAAAGCTGTACATTCCTACCACATCTTGCCCATGTGATTTTTTTTTTAATATATTTTTAATATTTAAAATTTTTTTTATATTTATGACCATGTTGAGGAGTTCTCTGGATTTCAGCACATGATTTGGCTATAATACTGATGACGGCTTTATGTTGTTGTTTTTTTGCTAAGTTACTACAAATGAAGACTACCGGTGGTACATTTGCTCTTTTCATTGTGTTTGAATCTCATTCCAGTTTGCTTTGCCACTGTATCTTGTGTACTTGCTGTGGGTTTTTTTTTGTTTGTTTGTTTTTTGTCAGTTGTCTTTTGATGGGTGTAACTGTAAGTGCTATGTTTTGCTGTGGGTTATTTGCACCCTATGATCTGCAGCATACAATATAGGCAATAACTTGTTTGTTTAAAAAAAAAGAAGAAAAAAAGAAGAATATTAGGGAATGAGCCCTGTACTAGTATAATCACCAAGTGCCTTGTAGCCTGGGAAATATGGTGCTACAAATTTGTCATAGTGTTGTGTCTTTTCCATGTTGACATTCCATGCTTGTTGTGATGATGTGAATATTGGGAAACAGAAATGTGAGGGAGACTTGGTGTACAGTTAAAAAGTTTGTTCAGATATGTCTGCCCTCCACTTTTTTGTGTGTGTGTGTGTGTGTTCCATGAGATATGATCTGTTTTTTTTTTTTTAATGTGGGCTTATTGATTTAAAAGTTAAGTGTGCTTGCATATGATATATAGTAAGGCTGCATGTTTCTGTGTATATGTGGGTGTGTTTTCATGTGTGTCTTTGCTCTTTGTGTGTGTGTGTGTGTGTGTGTGTGTGTGTGTAGACATAAGCTTACAGTTGGGTTAACAGTAAAGTGAGAGCTGTATGATCAGTGGTTTTTCGAAGGAGTATGGCTATCAAACTAGGAGGCAAGATTGCACTGGTTCTTAAAGCTGCAGCCTTAGAGGCTAGTTTGCCTTTGGGAACCATCACAACACTGACTGTCCTAAAACCCTCTTGGCCTAGGGAGTTGGGATGTAATTTGGGCAAGACACTCCCCACTGAAGCCAAATTGCCTTCTCTGCTGTCCTAATGGTTTTTGTTTTACACAACTATCATACACACATACATACACACAAAAGTACATTTGCATGTGAGATTGACCATGTGATTGTGTGTGTGCCTGAGCACGTTCAAATAGATATGTTTGCTGTGAGTTTGACTTTCATATTGGAGCTTTCATTTTTTTTAAACTCTGATGTATGGGGTGTGTCAAGGCTTTTGATCAAGTGATGTTTTTCCTCTGCAAGTAATACTCTTGAGGAAACTGTGTGATATTACTACTCACTGAAAAAATCTCAACAAAATGTTTATTGTTTGATAATTATTGTTCAGTTGAAGAGGACAGTAACTGAGTCTAAGGAGTTTTGCACAAATGATTCTTTTCCTGGAAAACAAATACACTTGTCGAACAAACAAGATATTAACAACAATACTCAATACACACAACCACCCTAAAAATATAAATTTCCAGCATAATTAAAGAGATAAGTGGATTGTGTCTTGTAGATTTTTGTGTGTGATTCCATTGATCTTTAATCAGAAGTTTGACTGCAAAGAATGTATTAATGTGGCAAATGATAGTAGGACATTTTTTAATTACCATGCTAACACAAATCAAAAGGAATGGAAGTATGAGATGAGTTTGTGCAGCTTTGAATTACTTTATGTTTTTCTTAATTATTTTTAATCCATAACAGGTTTTGCTCTGTGAAAATTTGGGCTGCTGTCCTCAGTCGGTTGTGGTTATAGATTTTTCTGATCTACCTCCTAGGTCAACTTATGTGCAGACCTGCTCGTGCCTGAACCCCCTTCATCTGTATACACATGCAGGATATCACATGTGTTTTTAAGGATCGTGCAATCCATGTTCTTCCGCTGCTTGGATGTGTTTGAAAACCATGATGATGTTATCCTGTGATGCCTCTTTGTTTTGGTCTTTGATGGTGGTGATGGCACCAGTCCATATGTTTCCAACTATTGAGTGTTCGAAGTGCTTGGAATCCCTAAAGATCTTGGGATTTGTACAGCTGAGGTTCAACAGATCTCTTATTCCATATCATTTTTTTTCTTTTCTTTCTCTCTTTTTATTTGTTCACCTGAGTTGTATGCACCTCATGTAGCACTTTTTCCCCCCCTTTTATTTTATTTTTGTTGTTTCTTGTTGCTTCTGCATGCCTTCTTCATTGGTGATTTTTCTACACAGGAGGAAGGTGGCAGAATGGTTAAGATGTTATCTGCCAGTACAGTGACCATGAGGGTCTGGGTTCGAGTCCCGGTCTCGCCCTTTCTCACAAGTTTGTTTGTCTTTGTATTTGTATTTCTTTTTATCACAACAGATTTCTCTGTGTGAAATTTGGGCTGCTCTCCCCGGGGAGAGCGCGTCGCTACACTACAGCGCCACCCATTTTTTTGTATTTTTTCCTGCGTGCAGTTTGATTTGTTTTTCCTATCCAAGTGGATTTTTCTACAGAATTTTGCCAGGAACAACCCTTTTGTTGCCATGGGTTCTTTTACGTGCGCTAAGTGCATGCTGCACACAGGACCTCGGTTTATCGTCTCATCCGAATGACTAGCGCCCAGACCACCACTCAAGGTCTAGTGGAGGGGAAGAAAATATCGGCGGCCGAGCCGTGATTCGAACCAGCGCACTCAGATTCTCTCGCTTCCTAGGCGGATGCGTTACCTCTAGGCCATCACTCCAGTTTGACTGGAAAATCATATTGTCTAGTGATTTGGATGAGATGATAAACAGAGGTCCTGTGGCAAGATACACATGGCACCTAAAAGAACCCATGGCAATATTAGTCTTGTCCTCTGGCAAAATTCTATAGAAGAAATCCAATCTGAGAGGTACAGAAATATATATATGCATGTGCTCAAGGCCTCACTAGTGCATTAGGTTATGCTGCTGGGCAGGCATCAACGTAGTAGATGTAGTGTTGTGTAGATTTGTCAGAACGCAGTGACACCTTGAGAAATTGAAACTGAAACTACACAGTTCATATTAACTCTTTCCATACGAACGTCGAAAGAGGCGACGTTAACAGCGTTTCACCCCAATTACCATCATCAAAATATTGCAAGCGAAAGGCTCTTATACTGAAGAGGTGAATGTTGACAAAGAATACCACAATTCTGACGACGGAAGCTAAAGGTTGGGTCATTAAGACACCCACTTGACATCCGAGGGGTCTGTGTAGAGGAGAAGAGAGGACTGGCCGTACTGAGTGAGTTAAAACAAACATATCCATGTGTTTTCTAAGCATGACATTGGATCGTATATTTTTAATGTACGACGAATGTGATGTAATATCTGAGCTTTTGTTTTGTTTCTGGTTTATTTGGGATTATCTATAAATCAGAAATATCCTATGCACTTCAGTCGTTCGTTTATTTGTTATAGTCTGTTCTTCTAAGATGATGATGTTAGACTGAAATATGCATATCAAGTCTTTGGACATGTACATGTCAGATTTGACATGATTTGTTTTGACACATTCATAATTATATGCCTGAACTGCCAGAATATTTTCAGGTGAAGTATTTTTTGGCATTTGGAAAGGTCTCACATCATAACACTACTTTCAAATGATCTGCATTGAACATCGAGGTATTTACAAATGATGTCTGTCAAATTTCTATTTGGGAATAAAAATATGGAGTATATTTTGAATAAATGCATGTATACGAATACAGGAAGTTATGAATGATTTTTATTCAGTCTTGGAATATTTGCAATAATGTATGTGAGTTTCAGTGTCATTTATATTTGTGGATGTGGCAGTGAAAGTGTATGGTATAATTTGTAAACCTGTACTTTGAGTCCTGCAACTGATTCAGGTGTATGCAAAATCAAAACTCGTAGATGTTTGTGGGTGGTTTGGGTCTAATATTATATTTGGTGTTCAGTGTGTATTATAACAACTCAGTCTTTGTGAATCTTTGTTTCAACTCCACTCCATTTTTTTCTCTTGTTCATGAAGTGATTATCATGTGGTTAAGTGATGTATGTTTTCACATGGATTATTACCAAAAAACAAAACCAAAACCAAAAACTAAACACATACACACACATATACACTTTTTCACACATAATTATACAGTACTCAAACACAAACATATACATGCACATCAGAATTTGATAAGCTTGATGAATTGCCATTTACGTTATTGTTAGACTATATATCATCATGTACTGAGATGTAAAATATAGAATAGATCTAAATCAGTATTATAATTGTACATGCAGTTAACATACATTCATCACTTCAGTTTGTGTCTGTAAACAGGGCTTTATATGGAAACCATGTAGTGATAAAATCATTATGAGCAAAGATGAGCTCAATACTTTTTCACACCAAAACTGACGCAGGAATGGATTGGACAGGCTGTGAGCTAACTGTGTACACAGCTCCATTAATGTTATCTACAAGCGACCGGCTGTGGTGTTGTAACAGACTGTCATACACCAGAAGGAGTTCCTGGCCAGTATTCCATGGTTCACGCTAGGTCTTCTCATCTTCATTAACTCTCTCCATACGAACGGCGAAAGAGACGACGTTAACAGCGTTTCATCCCAGTTACCATCATCAAAATATTGCAAGCGGAAGGCTCTTATACTGAAGACGTGAATTTTGACAAAGAATACCACAATTCTGATGATGGAAGCTAAAGGTTGGGTCATTCAGACACGCACTGGACATCCGAGGGGTCTGTGTAGAGGAGAAGAGAGGACTGGTCGTACTGAGTGAGTTAAGAAGGCTTCCTATATATACTCATCTGTAGCACACATCTAGATTGTATGATCTGGAATACTCAATCTGTAATATGCATCTAGATTGCATTTTGAAGATAAATGAGTCTATAGTACATGTCTGGATTGCATTACACAAACCAGTGTTGTGCATGTCTAGCATGTACAATACAATGACTGAATCTGTAGTACTTGTGTTATACAGCCTATTAAGACTAGTGCATGTCTAGATAAAATCATACAGAATATATTATACAGAATAGACACATGAGTCTACAGTACATGTCTAGATTGTATTAAACACACAGTTAAGGTTAGTACAGGCCTAGATTATTAAACTATATTGACCACTATGTCTAGTACATGAATGAATTGTATAATACTGATGATCAAGGCTAGTGCCTGTCTAGAATAGTTTATTATTACTGACAAATAAGTCTGTAGTACTTGCCAAGATAGTATATTATATAGACAAATGAGTCTGTAGTAATTGTCCTGGAATGTGTTCAGAAAATTATATGAATTGTGGCATTCTGATTATTTTTTTTGACATAATATAATAGAAAATAGGATAACTCTACATACTCATAACCCACCCCTACCCCACAAAAAAAACCACCAAAAACATATTTAATAGTTTATCGTTACTCTAAGTTGTTGTTTTATATTATATTTTTTATTTGTTATTTTTTATTTTCATTTTTTAGTTTAGTTAATATTTTTCTTTCCGATCCTTGTTAAAAGGTAGTTGCCTTTATGTTTTTTTTCCAGGTTAACCAGTGAAATTATGCATTAAAATTTTGTTAAAAAAAAGCAAGCAGTGGAATGTATGTGTGTGTGTGTGTGTGTGTGTGTGTGTGTGTGTATTAAAGTCTTTAAAAGAATTGCAATTGAGAATAAGTCTGTGCGCGCCCGCGCGCGTGTGTGTGCGCCCGCTATAAGTGATGTCGGTTATATAACTTTAAAAGATCTGCACCGAAGGGACTGTTACAGGGGAGGCAACGTTGACTTGTTCGCAATGTTGCGATTTTGTTATTATCCCCCTTAGACCACGGCACTATCGAGAGCTTCGTCTTGCACGAACTTTTCAGTTTCAAGTTCATTATTTGTTTATTGAAACGCACCACATCACATGGGCCAAGTCTCCTCCTCTTCTTGTTCTCAAGGCATCCAGGATTATCTTTTGGTCTCTATACTTATATAGCGCCTATCTTCGATACAAGACCAAACTCGAAGCGCTTTACAAAACATTTGAACAACAGGCTGCCTATACCTGGATAGAGCCGACTGACAGCTGCCATTAGGCGCTTGTCATTCGTTTCCTGTGTCATTTAATCAGGTTCCAGTCACGCTCGCACCAAACACACTATAAGAGACACACACACACCATTTTACGTGTATGACTATTCTTATTCACATCACCATGTAAGGCAGCTCTATGATACTCCGTTTTCGGGGGCGTGCATGCTGGGTATGTTCTTGTTTCGTAACTCACGTCAAGCATCAATTTTCGTGAAGCGCCTCGTGTGCGAGCTCTTCAGGCACCAAGCGGCGGACGCCACGCCTCACGAACAATGACGTTGACGCCTGATAGAAGCGCCGAGGCAAGAGTTTCCCCGGCATTCTATTCGTCCAGGGACTGGGCCGGGATGCGGTCCTTGAAGTGTTTCCAGGTGGCCTTCTGATTTTCTTTACGCGAGCAGCCAGCTCAGTGAAGAAGACTGTGTTTGGCAATCGTGTGCCGTCCGTTCGGATGCATTTATAACGCACTGAAGCTGGCTGAACGAACGCGCAAGATTGATTGATTTAATGGTGACGGAGCTCAAGGCCTGAACTAATGTCTTGGATCGGTTGGTGGTGGTTTTCTCCCTTACACCACGTTTCTTGAGAGGCCTGACTAAGCGCGTTGGGTTACGCTGCTGGTCAGGCATCTGCTTGGCAGATGTGGTGTAGCGTATATGGTTTGTCCGAACGCAGTGACGCCTCCTTGAGCAACTGAAACTGAAACTGAGAGGCGGACTAAACCGTTGTATCAGGGGTTGTATTTATTTTAGCGATTTAAAAAAAAAAAAAAAAAAAAATTGCCACCACTATCTCCTCTCCTCCGCCCTCCCTCGTCCGACCGTCCATCCTATCTCCACCATTTTCCCACCCCTACTCCACACACACACGCTCTCTCTCTAATAGGGAATTTCATTACGTCGTTTTTGCCAGGTTTGTGGGAGATTTGCGGCAATTCAGATACAGCAGTGTTTAGATTCAATTGGATTTTCAGAAGGCTGGAACATAGTGATCTCTTCAATGAATACCGCAACTGAAATTCAAATGTTTATCATAATCAGAAAAATATCTTCGAGATATTGCAATAGATAAATTTAGAGTGGCTTTGGGTCAAGTTCACTCTGGATCTGCATGGGGGTGTACGTCGCAGACAACAAAAAACTTTTATCCGCCCCCCCACCCCCTTCTCCACCCCCCCCCCCCCCGAAAAAAAAAATCCAACAAAAACCAAAACCAAAAAAAGACTATCCGTTTTGTGATGAACTGGAAACCGAGGCTCATTTTCTAGTATTAAATGTCTTGTATATGCTGAATCACGAGAAAAGAATGCCTATAAATTTAAACATTATAAAAACAGTAATACTCCACCATCCCTTTTGTTACAAAGTGAAGACAGATATGCAATGAGAGATGTTGTCATGTTCATTCACAACGCTTTCCGTTTCAGAGCGGAATGAGATATTGCTATGCTTAAAATCGCGTGGCTGAGCAAATATATCTTTTTTTTCTATTAAAAAAAATCTTAGTTTTTCGTAACATTGTTTTTTTTTTTTTATGTGTACGTGTTCTCATGTAGACAGGGTAGTGGCTTTAGCATTAAATTTCCTGAGTTCATGAGTTCTCTGTCTGTCTGTCTGTCTGTCTCTCTCTCTCTGTATTTTATATGATTTTTCTCCTCGAAGACTGGATGTCTGGATGTTAAGAAAACAAGAAAAAAAAAGGTGTAGGGCCTATTGCACTACATTCAGTAAAAGACATTCGTTTCGTTTCGTTTTCTCTGTTCTCTGTCTGACTGACTGTCGATTTATCTCTCTCTCTTTTTTCCTCTTTCTTATCTCTCTCTAGCTATGTAGCGTTGTAAATGCCAAATTACCATTCATGTAACTATGATTATGATATGAATGCTGTATTGATATAATGATTTTCCACCGGCTTTGTTTTAGTCAAATTTTTCCCCTTCGAGGGCTGGATTAAAAAAAAAAAAAGCATTGTCTTGCTTACGCTATCTCTCTTAGAATTATACATATATATATCTATATATCTATATATCTATCTATCTATCTATCTGTCTATCTATATATATATATATATATATATATAAATTGAATTAAATTTGATTTAAATAAAATCTAATCAAATTAAATTGAATTAACTCAAATTATTCTCTCTCTCTCTCTCTTTCTCGCGCGCGCGCAAAGAGCACACGAAAACACCTCAACAATGAAATTAACCCATTCAGAACACTGACGCACACGTGGAACAGGGGCCTAAACGACTTTCACACAAGACGAGGCACTACTCTACACCACGCAATACATGGTATTTTGAGGCACAGCACATCATAACCCACAGACTTGCGTAAACCCGCAAACATATGGGGTCAACAGAGTGAAATATTTCCTTTTTCTGATTGTCTGGCAGAAGATTGATTGATCGATTGAATCTTTAATGGGTAAAGAATTAGGCACAGTAAAGGCCTTTTTACAATTCTGCCCATTTAACAACACAAAACATAAAAAATAAAGAACGACACAAAACATAAAAATAAAGAAATAAACTGAAATAAAATAAAATAATAAGAACAACGAATAAGAATAGGAACTTGAATATTCTATTAAAGGAGCTGGGGGTGGGGGAGAGGGCTTGGTGAGTGTGTTTGGGGTGGTGGTGGACTGAAGAAGAAGAAGAAGAAGAAGAAGAAGACAAAGATATGACAGACAATCACACAACGCACTTCTAACATCTTTCCTTACTGACCTCTCCGTCTTCCCAGAGGCAGTCCTGTCCACCAAATCATGTCTGTGAACAAGAACAACGCCGATTACATCACGAACTTATTCTTTCTTTCTTTCTTTCTTTCTTTTATTATTATCTTAAAAAAAAAAAAAAAAATCCCTACGTGTTTCACCCTCCCCCCCCCCCCCCCTCCCTCCCCCCCCCCCCCCACCCTCACACACTCACAGCCCTCACATCCGTCAATTTTGTTATGATAACTAACCAAGGGGAGAGAGAACGCGTGCGCAATGCCACCCCCCCCCCCCCCCCCACCATCACCACCACCACCTTGCCGCCGTACACAAACACACACCGGCAGAAAAGGGAGGTAATGAGTAAACCACAAGGGCGCGCGTGGCGGCAACACAATTGATGGGACTGTCCTCCCCTCCGTGAGGTGATACGAGGTGGCGCTGAGTGCGCGCGCCGAGCGAAAAGCAGGCAAAGAGTTATGCCTTCTGGCCTGGCGGGGATTCAAAAAGAGTAATTGGCTAGACACAAGGGTGAACAAGGGACGAAAACAAAAAGATTGACACCAGACTGATTGGGGTGGTGCTGGTTGCTTTTTTTTTTTTCGGGAGGGGAGGGGTGGGAGGGGGGGGGGGGAGGGGGTGACTGGGAGCTGGGGGGGGGGGAGAGGGCTTGGTGAGTGTGTTTGGGGTGGTGGTGGACCAGAGGGGGCGCGGGGGGTGGGGGGGTGGGGGGGGGGGGGGTGGGGGGGGGGGGGGGGGGGTAGTGGGGGGTAGGTGAAGAGGAAGGAACTGAAGTATGATGAATGATCCAGGATGAAAAAAACAACAACAACAACAAAAAAAAAAACCAAACAAACAACAGAAGTGATGCTGAACACCGTGAACTATAGGTTGCGTGAAACCGTAAGAGCTGAGTTTGGGTTGAATTGTCATCTTATTGTGTTGTACTGTATTGTATTACCCTTTTCCTTTTGTCACAGCCACCTTTTTCTCTCTCTCTCTCTCTCTTTTTCTGTCTGTAAATATATCATTAGTGTTACTGTCACAGTGGATTTTTTTCCCCCTTTTTCTTTTTCTACAGAATTTTTGCCAAGGACAATGCTTTTGTTGCCGTGGACAGTGCTGAATAGTACATCGTGCTGCACACGGGACGGCCTCAGTTGATCGTCTCCGTCATCCGAAAGGCTAGCGTCCAGACCGGCCACCACTGAAGGTATGGTGGAGTGATATTTATACAGGCGAGTGCAAGATTCATCTTTCACGCTCAGACTCTCTCGTTTCCTAGGCGGATGCGTTGTCACAAGGCCACCACTTCATTAAGATACATTATATATATATATATATATATATATATATATATATATATATATATATATATATATATATATGTACATTAAGATATATATATATATATATATATATACATATATATATATATATATATATATATATTGTATTGTATTATGTACTGATTAAAAAAAAAATCATTTATTGTATTACTTTGTGTGGGGATCTAAGAGCTACTGACGAGAGAAGGAACAAAAAGCAACAACGATACCAACAACAAACACAAGAAAACACACAAACAGTGAACCACGCCCCCCCCACCCCCTCCCTTCCACAAACAACGAACAGACAAAAACCAAACAAAAAACAACCAAAAACAACAACACACACATACACACACACATTATATATATATATATATATATATATATATATACATATGTGTATATATATACAGAGAAAGAGAGAGAGAGAGAGAGAGAGAGATTGGAGGGTCCGCCAAGGGCAGAAGAAGAAGTTGGACAAGTTCACGAAGAACAAACCATGCAGACAGCCGGTGCAGCAAGCAGGGACTTGATTTTCAAAGACGGGAATCTTGATGGATACACGGGGGTGTGAGTGGGTACTGTGAGGACAAACTGATGGCTTCACACTCGGCGTCATAATGACTGGAACGGCTGCAGAGCAAGAAACGAAGAAGGAAAGAAAGAAGGAAAGAAAGAAAGAAAGAAACGAAGAAGGAAAAAAAAGAAAGAAGGAAAGAAAGAAAGAAACGAAGAAGGAAAAAAAAAGAAAGAAGGAAAGAAAGAAAGAAACGAAGAAGGAAAAAAAAGAAAGAAGGAAAGAAAGAAAGAAAGGGGGAGAGAAAGAAAGAAAAAAAAAACTAGAAGAGAAAGAAAAGAAAGAAAGAAAGAAAGGAAGAAAAAAGGAAGAAAGAAAGAAAGAAAGGGGGAGAGAAAGGAAGAAAGAAAAGAGAAAGAAAGAAAGAAACAAAAGGAAGGAAAAAATAGAAGAGAAAGAAAGAAAAGAAAAAAAGAAAGAAAGAAGGAAAGAAAGAAAAAAGAAAGTAGGAAAGAAAGAAAGAAAAGAAAGAAAGAAAGAAGGAAGGAAATAAAGAAAGGAAAGAAAGAAGGATGGAGAGAAAGAAAGAAAGAAAGAAAGAAAGGATGAAAGGAAGAAAAAAAGGAAGAAAAGAGAAAAAAAAGACAAGGAAATAAAGAGACAGTACATACTTTTTCGTACAATTTGTTGGCCCCGAGGAAAGAAGTTTCATTACCAAACGAAATAAGAACTTCTTGGAGACCCTCCCCCCCCCCTCCACACACACCCCCTTCCAGCACCACCCCCCACACCACCACGACCCCCTCCAAGCCCCTTCCCGTAATCCCCACCCCCACTCTGCATCCCCCACCTCTCTCTCTCTCTCTCTCTCTCTGGACTCCCTCCTTTCCCCTCTCGGTTCTTCTTCTCTTCACCCGGTCCATCTGTCATTAATTAAGTGAAAGATCCGTTTCATCGTCACTCCAAATAAAGACTTTTCATCGACTAGGGTCTTTCCCTCCCCGCCACCCCCCCCCCTTACTCCTCCTCCCCCTGCCAAAAACCAAACTGAATCTTTCATGTTAACGAGGTCATGAGCTTAACTCTCTCCATGCGAACGGCGAAAGAGACGACGTTAACAGCGTTTCTCCCCAATTACCACCATCAAAATATTACAAGCGGAAGGCTCTTACACTGAAGAGGTGAATGTTGACAAAG
Source organism: Babylonia areolata (assembly GCF_041734735.1). Classification (NCBI taxonomy): domain Eukaryota; kingdom Metazoa; phylum Mollusca; class Gastropoda; order Neogastropoda; family Buccinidae; genus Babylonia; species Babylonia areolata. The sequence continues at coordinate 36,447,007 of NC_134884.1, read as the reverse complement.
AATACCACAATTCTGACGACGGAAGCTAAAGGTTGGATCATTGAGACACCCACAGGACATCCGAGGGGTCTGTGTAGAGGAGAAGAGAGGACTGGCCGTACTGAGTGAGTTAATATAGCAAACAACATATACAACATGCTAATACCGCCTGCTGTAGGGGGTAATTGTTCACTACCAATGCCCAGATATAATGGGGGAATCCACTGGGGGACAAAACTGCAGTTGTATCAGTATCAGACATATAGCTGGCTCCCTCCTAAGAGTTGACAAGATCCAGAAAACGATAAATATATTCATATGTAGCCAAGCGCTTAGTTTCCTTTAAATCATTCATTTAGTTCTTTTGTACCGTCCCCTTATATACCACTCGGGTACGCGGCTAAACACACACAGAATTTTCGAGTAGATCCCCATACCTGACGGCAAACAAGTCTCTCTCTGTCTCTCTGTATCTATTTATCTATATGTATTTTTTCTTCTTTATTTATCGCTTTCTAAATTACTGCGGTCAACACATTCTCGACGGACACTCGAACCCGTAGATTTCACATTTCCTCAGTCGGGCGCATTACGATTTAGCTACTGCTCCACAACTCTCTGTCTGTCTGTCTGTCTCTCTCTATATATGTTTATGATATATATATTATACTCAGTCGTGTCCGACTAAGACCATCAGAACAGCAGAGGAGGCAACTGCTGTCCCAGCTATCTGGGCTGGAATTTTATTATTGAGGAGAGATGTCTTGCCCAAGTTATATCCCCACTCTCTCAGTAAAGAGGGTTTTTAGGACAGTCGGCGTTGGGATGGTTCCCAAAGGCCAACAAGCTCCCCAAGGCTGCAGCACTAAGAGCCAGTGCAGTCTTACGCCATAGTTTGAGAATCATAGTCCTTCACAAAGGACTAAGCTGTAAATGACTTCTCATTGTAATAGGGAGACCAGCCAACCGACAACCAACCAACCGACTAACTAACTAACTAACTAACTGAATGAATGAAAGAAAAATAGATGAATAAGTAGATAAACAAACAAACAAATGAACGAATAAACAAACAAGTAAATAAATAAATGAGTAAATAAGTGAAAACGCCACCCATAACAAGAAAACGTTCGCATCGTCGACAACAAACTCTTCCGGCGAACGTTGCCCGATACCTTAGCGTGACGGAGTCTATCAGGAACAGATCAGTGGATCGTGCGACGCGCACTGACTGACCTTTCTCACTCACTGGGTGTTTTGTTTCCAACCCCCTTCCCCCTCCCCTTCCCCTTCCCCTCCCCTCCCCTCCCCTCCAGCCCCCTTCCAATAACTCCCCTGTATCCTTTTGTTGGAGGAGAAACCGAAGACGACCGTGCCTACTTGGCACTTGCTAGGGCGGAGGGAGGGGTAGGGTAGGGGGAGGGGGGGGGGAGGGAGGGGAGGGCAGTGAGGAGAGGGGGAGGTGACTGTCACAGGGCAATGAGTTCGTTTTGTCATTCGTCCAGCAATGGACGAAACCTTCATGGTCATGGCGGTACGGGGTGGGGGTGGTGGTGGGGGAGAGGATGGGGAGAGGGGGGCCTGGGAGGGGGGGGGGAGGGGGTGAAACCTCCAGGGATCGTACTGTCCTCAAAGACACTCGGCCCACGTGTCATGCCAGAGATACACGGTCCGGTGTAATGGTTCAGAATGGTCCCTCCTCTCCATGGAAAAAAAAGAAAGAAGAAGAAGAAGAAGAAGAGACTCCAGTAGGGGTGTTCAAAACCTGGGAAAGCTCTAACTCTTGCCCTGAAAATTAATGATACCCCCCCCCCCCCCATGCCCTTAAAACTGAAATCACATCAAATTATATCACACAAAACAGATCAGTGTATTACTGGTGGAAGTAAACAACACCAAACAAACAAAAACCTACCAGGAAGGAGTTAAATCTGGGCAGCCCTCAGCACACCTCTAGTCCTGCTGGTCCTCAAAAGCTCCCAGTATCAGTATCAGTGTCAGTAGCTCAAGGAGGCGTCACTGCGTTCGGTCAAATCCATGTACGCTACACCACATCTGCCGAGCAGATGCCTGACCAGCAGCGTAACCCAACGCGCTTAGTCAAGCCTTGAAAAAAAAGAAGATAAATACATAAAAATACTACTACTACTACTATTTAAAAGGCACAATATCTTGATTAAGTCAACTCTAGGCGCGCGCGCGCACACACACACACACACACACACACACAAAAGCAAATAAATGTAAAACATGCAGACACACGTTCACACATACACGCTCCTTAATGATGAGTCAGTGTCGGCTGGATTCGTATCGACTCATTCAGGGGTAGTACCATATAGTTATTCCACAGGAACACGAATAGACTGGGGAATCTATATTAAAATTTGCGTTAGGCCCATAATCGTATCGACTCATTCAGGGGTAGTACCATATAGTTATTCCACAGGAACACGAATAGACTGGGGAATCTATATTAAAATTTGCGTTAGGCCCATAATCGTATCGACTCATTCAGGGGTAGTACCATATAGTTATTCCACAGGAACACGAATAGACTGGGGAATCTATATTAAAATTTGCGTTAGGCCCATAATTATGTGAGCAACAAAACCGGTTTTTAAAATTATTTTTTTTATTTATTTAATAAAATAGAATAAATTATACTGATCATACTGATATAAAGTTTACCACTGTAGCGGGGGGCGGGAACATAGATTTTGATCTTGATAAATATCATTCACACTTCTGGCCGTAAGAGAGCGCTTTACAAACAGTCGTGGGGGTGGGGTGGTGGGTGGGGGTTTAGGGTCGACTCCAATGGAGTGAAAATTGTGCTTGCAGTCATTTTCAGGCAATACACCGGGGGTTAGTTTTGAGGTGGGTGGAACTTATGGACCTGAGAAGGGAAGGGAAAGGAAGGGGATAGGAAGCTTCGATCCTTGCTGATTGGCTGGCGACTGGAAACAATCACAGGGTGTGTGTGTGTGTGTGTGTGTGTGTGTGTGTGTGTGTTGTGTGTGTGTGTGTGTGTGTGTGTGGATGTAAGGAGGGAGAGGGAGGGACAGAGGGAGGAGGGGGGAGCGTTCGTTAATGAACATTAATTGATAGGCTGACGTGGTGGTCTTGGGTACTGATTGCGCTCTCTTCTTCTGTGTGTGTGTGTGTGTGTGTGTGGCGGGGGAGGGCGGGGGGGGGGGGGGGGGGGCAGAATGAAGATGGCCCAGTGGTACAACGTCCGACTAGGCAGCGGGTTCGAGTCCCATACAGGGACCGGGAATTTCTACTAACGTACACTACACTACACAACACGACGATACGATACGATACGATGCGATGCGATACGATACGATACGATACGATACGATACGATACGATACGATACGATACGATACGATGCAATACGATACGATACGATACGATACGATACGATACATTACGATACGATACGATACGATGCAATACGATACGACACGTTACGATACGATACGATGCGATGCGATGCGATGCGATGCGATACGATACGATGCCATACGATGCAGTGGTAACATCAGCCTTTCGGCATTCAGTGCATCTAACTCATGAGTCGTCCTTTGTCATGGCTTTGTATTGTATTGTATTGTATTGTATTGTATTGTAATGTCGTTATGGTTTCGCTCCACATCCTCCCCCACCCCCTCCCTCACCTTCCACTCCACACACACTCGTAATTTGTTGTGTCTGTTTATTGTCAAAGTGGATTTTTCGACAGACTTTTGCTAGGACCATTGCAGATCGTTCTTCTACGTGCATTATAACACCGGCTCTGTCGGTCGTCCTACAAAGGATTTCCTCTTACTGCAATGTGCTGGGCAATGAGACTGCTGACTCCCTCGCAAAGGAAAGCACTACACAAGAGCAGGTGGATAGGTTTACCAGCGACTTATTAAGAAGAAGTGGATGCAACAGCATCCACACCACAAAAGGACAGACCCCTGCTAGGCGGGAACAGGTGTCAATGTTCAGACTCAGGACAGGCCACAACCGCCTTAACCACCATTGGTATACTAAATTCCGCATTGGTCACTCAGTACGGTGCCTCTTCAGGACTGATAGCCAGACAACAACAGAACATCTGCTGCAGTCCTACCACCCCCTCCCCCAGCCCCCCCCCCCCCCCCCACATGAGGTTCTCAGGAAGAGGTACTGTCCCGACTCAACTCCTGTGACCCGGAAACTCTACGGCTGTGTAGAGGACCTGCAGCGTACAGCTGGCTTCATCGCATTGACTGGGGTGTCCATCTGACGGACGAGAAGAAGAAGAAGAACACAGCGGCTGTTTCTCTTCCACGCTTTTCTGGCAGTAGGGTGGAAAAGAAGGGGAGGGGGTGTAGAGAGGGCAAGGGAAGAAATAGAAGGGGGATTGCGGGGGGGGCGGAGGGGGGGGGCGGAGGGGGGGAAGGGGGCAGTGGGTGGGTGGGGGGGGGGGGGTGAAGGGTAGAGGGATGTAGTACAGTAGTCAGATATGCTACAAGACCAGAGTCGAGGATCAAAGACTGCTCCTGAAAACACAGTATGGCTGCCTAAATGGCCGCCAGTCTGACAACTCTGTGTGTGTGTGTGTGTGTGTGTGTGTGTGTGTGTGTGTGTGTGTGTGTGTTTCTCTCTCTCTTTCTCTCCATTTCTTTCTCCCGCCACTACCACACCCCTCCTCTCTCTCTCTCTCTGTGTGTGTGTGTGTGTGTGTGTGTGTGTGTGTGTGTGTGTGTGTGTGTGTGTTTCTCTCTCTCTTTCTCTCCATTTCTTTCTCCCGCCACTACCACACCCATCCTCTCTGTCTCTCTCTCTTGTCAATATCGGAATGTTAGCAACTGAGACGACAGGATTATGCAGATCTCCTTGCTTCACAATAACCTAGCGATTAGTTAATAATAATCTGCCATAGTTAACCCACATAGATTTACGCTTACTACACATAATTTTTTTTTATACAGTTAAACGCTTTATCTTTGGATCATTATTCTGTGACTTGAATAGGCAAAGGACCTATAACTATTTCCGTTGTTCGAATCAAAGTCTGTTTCACTGTCTGTGAAAGTTACAAACAGGTGTAAGTGTTGCTCTTTTATTTAAACAAAAAAAATGAAAGGGGTATGCAATTTCAAGTATTCCTGTATATTTTTTCTATTGCTGCACATATAAAAACAAATTACGCTTTTATGACGACTTTTTCTATATGAATGCAAAACAAAATAAACATGCTGCACAAAGGAAAATAGCTTTAAGAAATATTCTATGTGCTCAGTGTGTGTGTGTGTGTGTGTGTGTGTGTGTGTGTGTGTGTGTGTGTTATGGAGAGAGAGAGAGAGAGAGAGAGAGAGAGAGAGAGAGAAGTATTGACAGACAGACAGACAGACAAGCAATATCAGATCATCGACGATGATTATCGAAGGCGCCAGCATGCAGACTGTTGACCCTCAAGAAGTACTTACTTTCAGTACGATCATGACGACAGCCACATTTACACAGTAAAAGAAAACCATTGTTTTTACTGGCACTTCAACCTCCTGCAGGTCACCACAGAGCAGCCTCCCAACCCCCCTCCTATCCCCACCCGACCCCACCCCCTTAACCCCTCCTACCACCCCCCCCCCCTCACATCCACCCCCCTCCCCCTCAATCCTCTTCCATGGTGCTACAACTTCCGCAGCCCACATCGAAGCAACCTTTCCTCCCTTGTCAGCTCACACACGTCCTTCGATGATGATGATGAGCCAATCATGAACCTCAAACACCATAACAAAGATACATCCTGCGTGTGTCATACTCCTTACAGTTAAAAGATTCCCAACAGCTGCTGACAGCAGGCGAGCGCATAAGGTTACGCCCAACGTGTTGATGATGGGGGGGCGCTTAGAGGGAACACTTCCCAGGTAGGTTTGTCTGTGGACACAAAGGTTAATACAACACGTTACCACAGCAAGAGAGCCGATGCAAGGGGGATCGGGTGTGAGGACACGAACTTTTGCTTTAGTGAGGGTGTACACCTTAAAAAAAAAAAAAAAAAAAGGTGGGGTGGGGTGGGGTAGTGGGAGTGTGGGTGTCATGGTTTCAACTGTGAAAACCGGTACAGTAGCTTCGTTCACCTTCATTGATAAGCAGACCAAACAAACAAACAAACCAACCAACCAACAAACAAACAAGCAAAAAAGACAAAAAAACCCCCAACACCAACAACAACAACAAAAAACAAAACCACACAAAAAAACACACACACACACACACAAAGAGAAAGAAAAGATGGTGGGGGTGAGGGGGAGTAGGGGAAGAATGGGGGAGGGGAAGAGACAGAGGAAGAGAGGGCGTGGGGGGAAGGGGTGTGTGTAAGTATAATCTGGAGCGGGGTGGCAGAGTGGTTAATTAATGCTCCAGACTATGAAGTGAGCGTCCAAAGTTTCGAGTTCTGCTTTTCACTCCCCATTCCACTAGACCTTAATTTAAGTGGTGGTCTTGATGCTTGTCTTTCGAATGAGGTTGCGTATGAGTGTAGCATGTATGCACTTAGTGCACGAAATAACAACAACAAAACAACAACAAACAAACAAACACGGCAACAGCAAGGTTGTCCTTTGCAGAATTCTGAAGAAAAGTCAGTTTTGATGGCAAGAGAAACACACTTGAAGACACAGCAAAAAAAAAAAAAAAAAAGAAAAAAAAAAGAAAAAAAGGAGGGGTGGGGGTGGGGGAAGAAGAAAAAAAAAAAAGAGAAAAGAAATTGAAATAAAAGAATGGTTGGCGTTGCATCGGCTAGGCTGCGTGCACGCGCTCAGGGAATGCTTTCCGATTTCACATTGAGAAATCTGTTGTGACAATACAGTACAATACAATGTAATACGGTACAATACAATACAATACAGTACGATACAATACAATGCAATGCAATACAAAACAGTACAGTACAGTACAGTACAGTACAGTACAGGGCATGTCTGGTCTGTATGGTATCAAAATGTACCTAAACTACTGACTGACGACTGTTGCTTGCATTGCATTGTATCGGATGGTATTGCGATGCATTGTGTTGTGTTGTTACATGTATTGTATTGTATTGTATTGTATTGTATCGGATGGTATTGCGATGCATTGTGTAGTGTTGTTACATGTCGTATTGTATTGTATTGTATCAGATGGTATTGTGATGCATCGTGTTGTGTTGTTTCATGTCGTATTGTATTGTATTGTATTGTATTGTATCAGATGGTATTGTGATGCATCGTGTTGTGTTGTTACATGTATTGTATTGTATTGTATTGTATCAGATGGTATTGTGATGCATCGTGTTGTGTTGTTTCATGTCGTATTGTATTGTATTGTATTGTATTGTATTGTATTTATTACTTTCTGTCACAACTGATTTCTCGGTGTGAAATTCGGGTTGCTCTCCCCGTTTAAGTTGTTTCTGGTGTTCCCGCCCCCCAACCGTCCCCTTTATTTATTATTATTATTATTTTTTTTTTTACGATGTCCTTTATTAAATAATAATTTTCTTTACTTCTACTTCTGTTTATTCCAAATATTCATCTGATTCAACCTTCCACCTTCCCTGTTTTTCCCCTAACTCATCATACAACTCCCTACTCCTATTCCATTTTATCTATTTATTTATTTATTTATTTATTTATTCATTGATTTATCTGTTTGTTTATTTATTTATTTACTTATTTGTCTATTCATTGCTAAATGAAACCGAGAAAATTAATACTTTAACAAAATGTCTACAATCACCTGTACGAGCGACAGGACATTAAACAAGAAAATTTCTTCTCCTCCTCCTCCTCCTCCTCCCCTTCCTCCTCCAAAATGTGCCCATCTTCTCAGAAAAAACAGGACGCGGCAGACTTAACGCAACGAACCGAAGATAGGACGAAAGTTATTACCTACCACAACCGCCACCACCACCCCCCCACACCCACCCCACCCCCGTAAAGAAAGAAAGAAAAGAAAAGAAAAAAAAAAAAAAAAAAAAGAAGTAGAAGAAAAGAAGTTTGTGGACTCAAAAGCCCCTCACCGAATAATTAAGGCATTAAAGGAAGGGCGGATTACTCGCTTCTGCCGACTAAAAGGGGGATAAGTGGGAGGGA
>NC_134884.1:36428908-36431408 GCF_041734735.1 Babylonia areolata | reverse complement strand
CTATTTAATCTCCCTACCTCTCTCTCTCTTCCTCTTTATCTCTCCCTCTCTCTCTATTTATGCCCCCCCCCACTTTCTCCCCCTCTCTCGCTATTTCTCTCTCCCTCTTCCCCCCGCCTCTCTCCCCCCCTCTCTCCCTCCCTCTCTCTCTCGCTTATTGTCTGTCTGTCACTTTCTTTTGCTATCTCTCTCTCTCTGCTCTTCTCCTCCTCTCTCGCTCACCCCCCTCTCCTCTCTCCCTCCTCTCGCTGCATACTCTCTCTCTCTCTCTCTCTCTATTTGCGCCCCCCACTTTCTCTCCCCACCCCCCGTCTCTCGCTCTTTCTCTTTGTCTCCCCCCGCCCCCTCACTCATTTTTCTTTCTCACTGATTCTCAAGCTGTCTCTCTCCCTCTATCTCCTCCTCTCTCGCTCATCCCCCCCCCTCTCTCTCTCCCACATCTCGCTGTATATTCTCTCTCTCTCTGCTCGCTCTATATTCTCTCTCTCTACTCGCTCTATATTCTCTCTCTCCTCTCGCTGTACATTTTTTCTCTCTTTGTCTCTCTCGCTATCTCTCTTTCTCCTCTCGCTCTATATTCAGTCTCTCTCTCTCTCTCTGTGTCTCCCTCCCGTTCTCTCCTCTCGCTCTATATTCTCTCTCTCTCCATCCCCCCTCTCTCTCCTCTCGCTCTATATTCTCTCTCTCCCCCCCTCTCTCTCTCACACACATTCACACACACACAAACACACACTCTTTCTCTTCAACTCCCAGTCCATCGATCACGCCGCGTTCCCTCTGTCGCGCCGCTTCGGGGCGATGGCGGTGTTGTAACGGATCAGACACTTTCTCGGTTTCTTCGAACTTCTTCCTGTTATTATTCCTTCGTGCAGGTAACCCATGAGATCCCCCTTTCATTGGGATACCGAGAGGGTAGGAGTTAGCTGGTCGTGAAGATTTGGAAGGAGGGTAGGGGTGGGGGTGGGGTCGGGGGAGGGAGGTTGTCTTTTCTCATGTGTTTTTTTTCTTTTTTTCTCTATTTTCATAACTTCATACTTACGACGCAAAACAGAAAATATATACAGGGCAGCGACATCCTAACTTCTCCTTCTTCTCGTTAGTTAGATGGACACCACTGGACACCACAGTATCTGACACAGTGCAGATAATGGCACAGAAAAAAAGACCATCCGGGGACAAGACAGAATCCTTTAACCTGAAAGGATATCCTGCAGCACAGACAGAATATTAAAGAAAAAACAAACAAACAAAAAACAAACAAACAAAAAACCCCCCTCCAAAAAACACACAAAAACAACAACAAAAAACACAACAAAAACAAAAAAACAAAACAAAACAAAACAAACCCAGCCGCCTCAGACAGAACATTAACCCCCCGAAAAGACAATCTGCAAATCAGCCAGGACAATATCGAAAACAAAAACAACAACAACAACATTTTCAGTTTCAGTTTCAAGATGTCAAAGCGGGCAGACTGATCAATATACATTACGCCATATCTGCTGCTGGACAAAAAAAAAAAAAGAAAAAAAGGAAAAAAAAGGAAAAAAAAGGAGGGGGGGGTGGGGGGTGGGGGGGGGGGAAGGGGGGGGGAAGAGGAAGCAGATGGTTGATATTGGCATAAACCCAGCACGCTGATTAGGCCTTGAGAAACACAGACAGACAGAAATAGACACCACACACACACACACACACACACAAACACTCAGACACACACACACACACACACACACACACAAACACTCACACACACACACACACACACACACACACACACACACACACACACACACACACACAGACACACACACACACAAGACCCTAGCACTCAACAATGTGGTCCTGAGGGTGCAAGCCTGCGGGGTGTTGAACTCAACTCTTCCTACAGCAGGCAGGTTTTAAGAACAAGTTGTAAACCACGTGAGTTTTCAGTTTCAGATTAAAGCATGTGTCAAAGCTGCGGACTGATCCATATACGCTACACTGCATCTGATGTCAAAAAACAGGTGAGAAAGAGGTGTGAAAGAGAATATTTCATTCTGGGGCCTACACCTTTCTAACCAAATGAAGAAGAACGGCGAACGAATGCCAACGAACCAGCCATCAAGACTAAGGTTCCCGTCCACTGATGAATTAATGGTTGACTTGATGAACTCTTTATTCTCTCAGTAGGAGGAGAGCTTGATTTAACACTGATGTGGAGTGATGGCCCAGAGGTAACGCGTTGGCCTAGGAAGCGAGAGAATCTGAGCGCGCTGGTTCGAACCACGGCTCAGCCGCTGATACTTTCTCCCCCTTCACTAGACCTTGAGTGGTGGTCTGGACGCTAGTCATTCGGATGAGACGATAAACCGAGGTGCCGTGTGCAGCATGCACTTAGCGCACGTAAAAGAACCCACGGCAACAACAAAAAATGTTGCTCCTGACAAAATTCTGTAGAAAAATCCACTTCGATAGGAATAACAAATAAAACTGCACGCAGAAAAAAATAATTTAAAAT
>NC_134884.1:36391408-36423908 GCF_041734735.1 Babylonia areolata | reverse complement strand
CATAACCTTTGTCATAATTATGCAAACATACTCTCGTTTGGGTAGCGATAAGGCAATCAGAAACAAGGAATGTTATTGTCTGCGACACGACACACTCCAACTTCAACCAGAAGCCGCCGGTAAATTGACCTGCCTACACACACACACACACACACACACACACACACACACACACACACAATATATATATATATATATATATATAATCATATCAGATAAAATACAGGTTCAGAGAAAAACAGCGAGAATAAGATCCTTGTCTTCACTAAAACATGCTTAAAATATTTTAAAAACAACAACAACAACAAAACAAAAACAGGCCAGTTGTTAAGTAGGTTCAAGTGGAAAGAAAGAAAGAAGAAGAAGAAGAAAGAAAAAAAAAAAGAAAAAAAAAAAAGAGGGGAGAGAACGTTGTTTTCGGTAACTAGTAGCACGAGGGTACTTTGCTGTGAAACACCAGGGGGCGTCAGTTTCCGGATTGAGGGCAAAGGTCGGCTATCCCATTAGGCGGAGGGATGCGTTAGTGGGAGCCGGGGGAAGGGGGATAACAGGTGAGAGAGAGAGAGAGAGAGAGAGAGAGAAGCAGCGGCAGAAGAATGACAGGAATGGTAGAAAGGTGCTTTATTAATGAGATTGTTCAGAGCGTCCTCGGTTTATGACAGGAGCCTATCATATCTCGGCGAGGAGGTCTGCTCAGTGCCAGGATAGAGCCGCTGCTTCTTTTCGTTGTCTGTCTTCTTTATCATCATCATCATCATCATTTCCTTCTTCCTCTTCTCCTCTGTCTTCTGCGTTCCTTTGCCTCAGTGCCCAGTGCTTCCAAGTGCACTCGCTTTACACGAGTTGGCTGCTGGGGTGTATGAACCCACATTTTCACCCTTCGTCAAGGCATCCATGCTCCGTTTTCGGGTGCAATGCGTTGTGGTGGGCTGAGGGAGGGTGGGGGGGGGCATTGTGGGGAAGCAGTGCTAAGGGGCGACGGACTGGGTTAGGTGGGGAGGCGTTTAGTGTGTGTGTGTATGCGGGGGTGGAGGGTGGTGGGTGAGGGTGGGGGAGTTTTCATAACCAAATCGAACGCTGACTTAGACTACAGGGTCTTTGACTATGGTGTATTAGTTGGGTTTTTTTTTTAATTATCATTTAAAAAAAATCTGTATGTATTTATTTGCGATATGTTTTTTGTTCGTTGGCAGGTCATTAGCGGATGCATGACCCGTGGATCTGTTTTAAAGTAACTGAGAGTGTGGAGTGGTGGACCAGTGATAAGGTGCTCACCTAGGAAAGCGAGAGAATCTGAGCATGCGGCATCGAATCCCACACTCGCCAGTCTTTTGTTCCCCTCCCCCCGAAAACGGAGTATGACTGCCTACATGGCGGGGTGAATAAACAAAATGTTCACACACGTGAAATGTTGCATGCCTGTGTGAGTATATATGCATGTGTGAGTGACTGAAACCTGATTGAATGACACAGGGAACGAATGATGAGCTCCCAAATGACAGCCGTCAGTCGGCTCTATCCAGGATGGCAGCCTGTTGTGTAAATCACTTCGTGTTTGTAAAGCTCCGACCGAGGATAGTATCCATATCATCATCATTATCATTCTTCTTCTTGGCGTTCACAGCTACAACATCAGTCCAGTTCTGGTGATTTCTTCTTCTTCTTCTTCTGCGTTCAGTCGTATGCACACGGGTGGGCTTTTACGTGTATGACCGTTTTTACCCCGCCATGTAGGCAGCCATACTCCGTTTTCGGGGGTGTGCATGCTGGGTATGTTCTTGTTTCCATAACCCACCGAACGCTGACATGGATTACAGGATCTTTAACGTGCGTATTTGATCTTCTGCTTGCATATACACACGAAGGGGGTTCAGGCACTAGCAGGTCTGCACATATTTTGACCTGGGAGATCGTAAAAATCTCCACCCTTTACCCACCAGGTGCCGTCACCGTGATTCGAACCCGGGACCCTCAGATTGACAGTCCAACGCTTTAACCACTCGGCTATTTCGCCCGTCCAGTTCTGGTGATGAATGGCGTTGTTTTCTCCAGCTCTTCTTGGCTGCCATGGAGTTTGGTTGTGAGTGGAATGTCCACAGGCCCCACATCCTGTCTTTCCTGTTTGAACAGGGGGCAGCTTTGGAGCTTTGGAGAATGTGCTCCGCTGTTTGGTCTTCCTGTCCTCTCCCGCCCCCCCCCCCCACCCCCCAACAAGACCTCGAGTAGTGGTCTGGACACTGGTCATTCGGATGAGGACGAAAAACCGAAGCCCTGTGTGTAGCATGCACTTAGCGTACGTAAAAGAACCTTCGGCAACAAAAGGTTTGTCCGTCGCAAGATTATGTAGACAAATTTTGTCTTTTAGATTTTTTAGATTTAGATTTTTTAAAATGATAATGATATATCTGTTGGGACAGGGTGCAAAACCAGAGAGAGAGAGTAAGTGTCAAGAAAAGGTGAGAGGAAGACACAGAGAGACAGACAGACAGACAGGGAGAGAGACAGACAGACAGACAGACAGAGACAGACAGACAGACAGAGAGAGAGAGAGAGAGAGAGAGAGAGAGAGAGAGAGAGAAAGAGAGAGAGAGAGAGAGAGAGAGAGAGAGAGAGAGAGAGAGAGAGAGAGAGAGGACAGCCAGGTAACAACAGCCGAACTACCTGACCCCACGCCTGTACTGGTTCACTACTGTCAGCACGTGAGGCGCGGAAAAGAGAGGAGAGAGGCGGAAGCCGTTTGCGTAACTTCATTTTTCTCCGTTTCTGTTTGTTGTTTTCGCTTTGTTTTGTTTTGTTTTGTTTCTTACGTGTAGCGTATTGTAGCTTGGACAGAGACAGACAGACAGACGGACAGAGACATAGACAGAGACACAGAGAGGGAGACAGAGAGAGAGAGAAGGGTGGGAACAGAGAGAGACAGTGATGGGGACAGAGAGACAAACAAAAACAGTGTAGAGAGACAGAGACAGAGACAGAAAAAGGCGGAGCAATACAGAGAAAATAGAGATTTTTAAACAAACAAATAGAGTTATTACATTTTTAAAAAACAAATAAAGTTTGACAATTACTCTAAATTATGTAGACAAACAGCGTTGGGTTACGCTGCTGGTCAGGCATCTGCTTGGCAGATGTGGTGTAGCGTATATGGATTTGTCCGAACGCAGTGACGCCTCCTTGAGCTACTGGAACTGATACTGTCTTTCTGTCTCTGTGCTTGTGTCTTAACCCCCCCCCCACCCCTCTCTCTATCCCTGTGATCAATCATCAATCTCTTTGTTCAGCTATCTATCTCCACTCTGTCTTGTGTCTCTGTTTATCTGTCTCCAAGCCGTAACCCCCACCCTCTTTAAAAAGAAAGAAAAAAGCCATAGCCAGATAGTTAAGCAAACAGCTTCTGCTTGTCACCCCCCCCCCCAAAAAACAAAAACAAACCCAAAACAAACAAAAACAAAAAACAACAACACAAAAAACAAAAACAAACAACCCCCCCCCCAAAAAAAAGACCACCAACAAAAAAAACAAACAACACCAACAACAAACAAACAAACACACACAAAAAAACCAGAACATTGGAAAGGTGAAGTTACGCAAACGGCTTCCGCCTCTTTCCTCTCTTCTCCGTGCCTCACGTGCTGACAGTAGTGAACCAGTACAAGCGTGGGGTCAGGTAGTTCGGCTGTTGTTACCTGGCTGTCCTCTCTCTCTCTCTCTGTCTCTCTCCCCAAGCCACAATATGCTAAATATAAAACAAACAAACAAACAAACAAAACAAAATAAAACCAAAGAAAAAACACCCCCCACCCTCCCCCCAAGAAACTCCGAAACAAAAACAACAACAACAACACACACGCACACAAAAACAAAAAAACAAACGAAGACAACAAACAGAAGCGGAGAGAAGTGAAGTTACGCAAACGGCTTCCGCCTCTCTCCTCTCGCCTCCGTGCGGGCTTCACGTGCTGACAGTAGGAAACCAGTACAGGGGTGGGGTCAGGTAGTAGTTACCTGGCTGTCCATTCTCCTCTCTGTCTGTGTGTCTGTCTCTATCTCTGTCTTCCTCTCACCTTTTCCTGACACTTTCTCTATCTCTGGTTTTGCATTCCACCCCAACAGATTTATTTATTTCCTCCTCCTCCTCTCTCTGTGTCTGTCTGTCTCCAACCTTTCTCTCTCTCTGTCTCTCTGTCTGTCTCTCTCTCACCTTTTCTTGACTCTTACCCTGTCCCCGCAGATTCATTTGGTCATCCTCCTCCTCTCTCTCTATCTCTTTCTGTCTCTTTCTTTCTGTGTCTTACTCAGTATCTCTCTTCTCTCCCTCCCCTCTCTCTGTTTTCTCTGTTTTGTTCCGCCTTTCTCTGTCTGTGTCTCTCTACACTGTTTTTGTTTGTCTCTCTGTCCCCATCACTGTCTCTCTCTGTTCCCCACCCTTCTCTCTCTCTGTCTGTCTGTGTCTGTCTGTCTCTCTCTGTCCAAGCTACAATAAGCTACACGTAAGAAACAAAACAAAACAAAACAAAGCGAAAACAACAAACAGAAGCGGAGAAAAATGAAGTTACGCAAACGGCTTCCGCCTCTCTCCTCTCTTCTCCGCGCCTCACGTGCTGACAGTAGTGAACCAGTACAGGCGTGGGGTCAGGTAGTTCGGCTGTTGTTACCTGGCTGTCCTCTCTCTCTCTCTCTGTCTGTGTGTCTGTCTCTCTCCCTGTCTGTCTGTCTGTCTCTCTGTGTCTTCCTCTCACCTTTTCTTGACACTTACTCTCTCTGGCTTTGCACCCTTCCCCAACAGATTTATTTGTTCTTCTTCTTCCTCCTCCTCCTCTCTCTCTCTGTCTGTCTCCCTTTTCTTCTTCTTCTCTCTCTCTGCGGCTTCAACCTTTCTCTCTGTGTGTCTCTGTCTTCAACCTCTCTCTGTCTCTCCCTGTCTCTCTCTGTCTCTCTCTCACCTTTTCTTGACACTTACTCTCTCTTTGTACCCCATCCCTGCAGATTCATTTGGTCCTCCTCCTCCTCCTCTCTCTCTCTTTGTCTCACTCCATCTTTCTCTCTCTCCCCTCTCTCTCTTTGTCTCACTCCATCTTTCTCTCTCCCCTCTCTCTCTCTTTGTCTCACTCCATCTTTCTCTCTCCCCCCTCTCCCCCCCTCTCTCTTTGTCTCACTCCATCTTTCTCTCCCCCCTCTCTCTCTTTGTCTCACTCCATCTTTCTCTCTCCCCCCTCTCCCCCCTCTCTCTTTGTCTCACTCCATCTTTCTCTCCCCCCTCTCTCTCTTTGTCTCACTCCATCTTTCTCTCTCCCCTCTCCCCCCTCTCTCTCTCTTTGTCTCACTCCATCTTTCTCTCTCCCCTCTCTCTCTTTGTTTCACTCCATCTTTCTCTCTCCCCTCTCCCCCCTCTCTCTCTTTGTCTCAATCCATCTTTCTCTCTCCCCTCTCTCTCTTTGTCTCACTCCATCTTTCTCTCTCCCCTCTCTCTCTTTGTCTCACTCCATCTTTCTCTCTCCCCTCTCTCTCTTTGTCTCACTCCATCTTTCTCTCTCCCCTCTCTCCCCCCTCTCTCTCTTTGTCTCACTCCATCTTTCTCTCTCCCCTCTCTCCCCCCTCTCTCTTTGTCTCACTCCATCTTTCTCTCTCCCCTCTCTCTCTCTTTGTCTCACTCCATCTTTCTCTCTCTCCCCTCTCTCTCTTACTCTCTCTCTCTCTCTGTGTCTCTGTCTCTCTGTGTGCATGCGTCTCTGTCTTCCTCTCACCTTTTCTTGACACTTACTCCCTCTCTTTCGTTCTGTACCCCGCCCCACTGCATTTATTTGCTCTCCTTCCAGCCACCCCTGCTTTGTGTTTATTGAAGACGAGAGGTAGTGTTTGGCTGGTCCCTGAGTCTACCTGGCTTCTAGGCTTTTTTCGTTCTTTCTTTCTTTCTTTTTTTTTTATGGAGTTTGGATGGATGGATGGATGGTGGTGGTGGTGGTGGTATCTGGTTGACCTTTGCACCTCAGTGGTACGTGTGTGGGGGAGGGGGTAGGGGGGAAGAGGGTGGTTGTGAGTGTGTGTGATTGTGTGTGTGTGTGTGATTGTGTGTGTGTGTGTGTGTGTGTGTGTGTGTGTGTGTGGAGAATAGTGAGTGTGCATGTGTGTGTGGTTGTATTATTGTGTGTGTGCGTGCGTGTGTGTGTGTGTGTGTGTGTGTGTGTGTGTGTGTGTGCGCGCGTGCGCGTGCGCATGAATGGAGAATAATGCGTGCATGTTTGTGTGTGATTATGTGTGTGTGTGACTCTCTGTGTGAGGTGGGGTGGTGGGACAGTGTGTATGCGTGTGTGTGTGTGTGTGTGTGTGTGTGTGTGTGTGTGTGTGTGTGTTCGCACTAAAGAGTAAGACACACACACACACACACACACACACACACACACACACACACACACACACACACACACATACAGTCAAACGGAGAGGAGGTTGCGGTCTCTCGTTTGTTGCACACGGAAGCACGCTGTGTCAATAATTCGCCCACATGCAGCATTCCTGAGTGATCATCCATCACTGATGCTATGGAACGCGTGCCTTGCTCCCAGTGAAAAATGATTGGGATTCTCTGAATTTTACTATATATCATGCGCGTGTGAGACCGTGCGTGCGTGTTTTTTTTAATTATAAAAAAAACGTGCGCACGCGCGTGTGTGCGTGTGTGTGTGTGTGTGTGTGTGTGTGTGTGTGTGCGCGCGCGCATGTGTACGTGCGTGTGTGTAAGTGTGTATGCGAGTCTATGTGTATGTAGTGGCAGGGAAACAGAAACAGATATTAAACACACTACGCTCAATCCAGAGTAATTCCCCTCGGAAAGTGAAAGCTCTTCAGGAAAAGAAACCTGAGCAGCTCATTACATCCTCCGGAACGGTGTTAAATCCACAGCCCAGCCAACCTTGGCCGGGGACTCTTTCAGGGTCTTATGGCGCAATCAAAGCGAATTCCATCTGTGAAACAGATAAAACGAAGATTTGCCAGTGAACCAGACACTTGAATTTTTTTATATATTTTTTATAAAGTGCATAGAAAATAAAATCTCTGTTAATTGCTGTTAAAGACCCTGTACTCCATGTCAATTTCTGTTCCGTTTTGGAAATACGAACCTTTTGCAACCAGTCACACCCCACTAGTGATAAGAAACTCTAGGGAGAGCTGGACAGTACAAGGTCTTCAGAGAAGAAGCCCCCCTCAGTCAAGTGTTTCGACCCTGAACTCCTTACACGCTTAGGGGGCCAGGCTGCACCCAGATCATGAATCCTGGATACCACTATAATGCACTGCACCCGAAAACGACGCATGGCTGCCTTGACAATGGGGGGGAAAGTCGGCCATACACCCAACAGCCAACTCGTATAAACAAATACACTTGGCAGCGGCAGTCAGTGCAAGAAAGCAGAGAACAAGAAAAAAGCAAAAACAAAACAAACGATGACGGATGATAAAAGAATTACAGACAAGGAAAAGAAGCAGCATTCTATCCTGGCACTGAACAGACTTCGCGAAAGACATGATAGGCTCCTGTTATAAACCAAGGACACTATTATTTTTTGGATAATTAAAACCGAACCGAATTGTAGAGTGATAGCCTAGAGGTAACGCGTCCGGCTTGAAGCGAGAGAATCTGATGGCGCTGGTTCGAATCACGGCTCAGCCGCCGATATTTTCTCCCCCTCCACTAGACCTTGAGTGCTGGTCTGGACGCTAGTCATTCGGATGAGACGATAAACCGAGGACCCGTGTGCAGCATGCGCTTAGCGCACGTAAAAGAACCCACGGCAACAAAAGGGTTGTTCCTGGCAAATTTCTGTAGAAAAATCCACTTCGATAGAAAAAAAAACAAACGACAACAACAACAACAAAAACTGCACGCAGGAAAAAATACAAAAAGAATGGGTGGCGCTGTAGTGCAGCGACGCGCTTTCCCAGGGGGAGAGCAGCTCGAATTTCACACAGAGAAATCTGATGTGATAAAAAGAAATACACATACAAATACAAAGAATCTCAGTAATAAATGATCTTTCTGCCAATTCTTTTTTTTTTCTTCAGAACCCCCCCCCCCCCCAAATCTTCCCAACCCTCATCTCCTGCTACCAAGGTATCTACCAACCTTGACTGACCACCAGAACTGAATAACTACTGTGTTGCATTGAACTGTATTCCTGAACTGTTGGCCAACAGAATCGCTGCAGCAGAGCAACGCAGACAGGCCAGGAAAAGCAGTGCCAGCAAGTCCCCGACAGCCGCCACCATCCCCTGTCCGCACTGCGTCAGAACCTTCCGGGCGCGGATTGGCCTGACCAGTCATCTGCGCACCCACAGAGCCCAACCCACCCACCCCCAGGATGACTAGATGGTCCTCGTCGATCCCGACGGACGAACCACACATTCCTGAACTGCATGCCATTCTTGAAGAACAGACGACTGAGAGAAGACCTGCGTTGTATTGTATGTATTGTGTTGTGCTGTGAAGTTTTATGTCGCATTGTATCGTACTGTGTTGTATTTCCAGAAGTGTGTGTCATCCGTGAAGGACATAAGAAGGAGAGGAGAGCTGTATTGCATTCGTTGCATTTCATTGTGTCGTATCATATTGTATTGTATTGTATTGAATTGTATTATATGGCACTAGCTTGCCTTGGCTTGAATTGTGTTGTGTTGGGTTGTGTTACTCTAAGTCACCAGTTCTTTGTGTATATTGCATGTGTTGCGTGGTATTGTATTGTGTTGTGTTGTGTCGTAGTGCACATCATATCATATTATATGTGATGCGATATCATATCGTATCATGTTATGTTATGTTATGCTCAGCTCATATCACAGATTGACAGTAGCTTACAGTCAGGCCAAAGGAAAGTGAGAGCTGTGTGATCAATGGTTTCTCCATTGCAATGGGAAGCCATTTACAGCTTCGTCTTTTGTGAAGGACTATGACTCACAAACCAGGAGCCAAGATTGCACTGGCTCTTAACGCTGCAACCTATGGAGCTAGTTGGCCTTTGGGAACCATCCCAACGCCGACTGTCCTAAAACCCTCTTAGCCGAGAGAGTGGGGATGTAACTCAGGCAAGACACTCTCCACCACAATCAAATCAAAGCCCACATAGTTGGGACAGCAGTTGCCTCCTCTTCTGTTCTGATGGTCATAGTCGGACACGACTGACTATCAAAGAAATATGATTGTCATATTATATTATATTATATTATATTATATTGTTTTTTTCTTCAGCTGCAACTAAAACTTTTATGTATGAAAGTTTGGCTGCGGGGGAAAGCACCTCGCTAAAATCCAACGACATTCACTTAAAAAAAAAATCTGCATTTTTATATTTGTTTTTAAAGATTATAGTCGGCTATAGAGTTTAATCAGTGACAGTTTACATGCTGCCGTTGGTTCTCTCACGTGCGCTAAACGCACGCTGCGTACGGAACATGGACTTTTTGTCTCATACGAAATGTTAGCATCTCAACCACCACTCAATGTCTAGTGGAGGGGATCTTAAAAACTCCAGACCATGCGTGATTAGAACCTTGGATCTTGCTTTCTAGCCCGGTGCTTTTACTATGAATCACCTCCCCACAGGATAATAATCAGAAATACTATCTTAACTGTCTTAACACTACTAACAGGCTACACACACAACAAAAAAAAAAAAAAAAAAAAAAGAAAAAAAAAGAAAGAAAAGAAAAAGAAAGCGATTTACATAAACGTTTTGTCTTGAACAAAAGAGAAAGCAACAACAACAACAACAAGAGAGGCAAGGCCTTCAAGACTCACTTGTGATAAATTAAGTCCCCTAGCATTAATTACAGAGTAATTTCCCTTTTTTACTATCTGCACCAAAACGTTTGCAAAATAAATAAAAATTCCATGCTTAGCAAAAGAAGTTCCTGTTTCAACAAAAAATGATAATAATGACTCCTCTTGTTGTTGTGTCAGAATAAGAGGTCAAAGTGCCAAGTTTAGAGAATACAAAAAAAATAAATATAACAGTAAATGCAGTTTGCATATAATTAGGCTTCATTTTTTATTTTTTTTGTGCCCATCCCAGAGGTGCAATATTGTTTTAAACAAGATGACTGGAAAGAACTGAATTTTTCCTATTTTTATGCCAAATTTGGTGTCAACTGACAAAGTATTTGCAGAGAAAATGTCAATGTTAAAGTTTACCACGGACACACAGACACACACACACACACACACACACACACACACACACACACAGACAACCGAACACCGGGTTAAAACATAGACTCACTTTGTTTACACAAGTGAGTCAACAAAAGCCACAAAAAAACCCACAACAAACAAACAATTGACGTGAGGTCGTTGCATGGTATTATTGCTGTCATGAACATGATTATGCGTACCGCGTTTGATGTCAACCGGTGAACTTTTCTTTTCTTTTTCTTTCTGTTGTTGAGGCGTTACAATACAACTGTTTGGAAACTCCAACACTTTCCAGTCGGTTGGAGAAACCAGAGAATCGATGAGTATTTGCATGGGATCCCATTTTGTAAGCATCTTCAAAGAGGCTTGGCTGAGGTCAACCAGTGCTCTCTCTCTCTCCCTCTGTCTCTCTGTTTCTTTCGTCTTTTTTTTTTTTTTTTTTTTTACCACAGTGAAAAAAAAAACACAAAAACAAACAAACAAACAACTCTTGCCCTAAGGTAGTAGACCCTGGGGAATTCCAAGCATTTTCCAGCCAGCTCGCTAGCGTGACCATGATAAAGGTTTTCAGGTTATGTTCATATGAAATATCTTTGAACTCACTGGAGATCCATCAGTGGGGTATCCCTAAACAAACAAACAAAAACAATAACACCACCCCCCCGCAGCCCCCTCCCCCCCACCACAAAAAAAACACCCCAAAACAAAACAATACAAAACAAAACAAAAAAACATGTCATGAGTAGACTTTGGGGAACCATAAAGTTTTCCAATACACTGGTGCAGACTAGCGTGAACGATGAATGGTTGAAATGGAACTGCCTTTGATCATGCTCGCCTTGTTGCAAAGCAAGCATTCATGATTTCGCTGATGGCTGAATTGGATCGATCGTCTACACATGCTTTGTCAAGGGTGATGCAGTGTATTCTCCTTTCAGCTCATCACGGCCAGTGACATTAAAAAAGGACATACAGTTGACGTCAGTGACGCTTGGACACATTCTCGTTCGCTACCGTTGTTATGGATCAGCGGGTGGTGTCTGTTTAGGTAATAGCCTATACGGGGAACAGGTCCATTTCGCCTATTCCTTGATCGTGCCGCCACCCTTAATGGAATGTTGGGAGTTTGTGAGTTTTTTTGGGTTTTTTTTTTTGGTCTCGTTTCACCAACCAGCCATTCCCGTTTCGCCTATTCAGCCTCTCTCTCTCTCTCTCTCTCTCTCTCTCTCTCTCTCTCTCTCTCTCTCTCTCTCTCTCACACACAAACACACACACTGAAATCAAAGAAGTAATACACTTTTTTTTTGCTCTGTGTGTGTGTGTGTGTGTGTGTGTGTGTGTGTATGTGCGCGCGCGCGCGCGTGAACGAGCATACAAGCGTATATGTACATGTTTGTGAGCGCATGCGCTCGTTTGTATAATTATGTGCATGCATTTGCGACCAAAGTGAATTTTTCGCGGATTATAGGAGCAATTTCAAAACGAGTAAAAACGGTAATTACAAACGAGGGAAATCTGTTCACACCATCGAAAATTCTGTCATTTTGACGTTCCTTTCTTTCGGGTACGCAGGATTTGCCATTGCACCATCCTTAACACCATCACTTCTTAGACATCTGGAAGACGAAATGCAAAAACAAATGACGAAACGACCCCCCCCCCCAAAAAAAAAAAAAAAAAAAAAAAAACCAACAAAAAACAACCACAACAACAACACACACAAACAAATGATTAAACAACAACAACCACAACAACAGACAACAGATTATACACACTTACATACTGCTCATTATGTTTTCGGGCATGAAGGGCAACATCGAAGAACCACTACTCTTGTCTGTTTTGAGGACATCCAAGAACCACCACTCTGTCTGTTTTGAGGACATCCAAGAACCACCACTCTTGTCTGTTTTGAGGACATCGAAGAACCACCACTCTGTCTGTTTGAGGACATCGAAGAACCACCACTCTTGTCTCTTTTGAGGACATCGAAGAACCACCACTCTTGTCTCTTTTGAGGACATCGAAGAACCACCACTCTTGTCTCTTTTGAGGACATCGAAGAACCACCACTCTAGTCTGTTTTGAGGACATCGAAGAACCACCACTCTTGTCTGTTTTGAGGACATCGAAGAACCACCACTCTTGTCTGTTTTGAGGACATCGAAGAACCACCACTCTAGTCTGTTTTGAGGACATCGAAGAACCACTACTCTTGTCTGTTTTGAGGACATCGAAGAACCACCACTCTTGTCTGTTTTGAGGACATCCAAGAACCACCACTCTCGTCTGTTTTGAGGACATCGAAGAACCACTACTCTTGTCTGTTTTGAGGACATCGAAGAACCACCACTCTTGTCTGTTTTGAGGACATCCAAGAACCACCACTCTCGTCTGTTTTAAGGACATCGAAGAACCACCACTCCTGTCTCTTTTGAGGACATCCAAGAACCACTACTCTTGTCTGTTTTGAGGACATCGAAGAACCACCACTCTTGTCTGTTTTGAGGACATCGAAGAACCACCACTCTTGTCTGTTTTAAGGACATCGAAGAACCACCACTCTTGTCTGTTTTGAGGACATCGAAGAACCACCACTCTTGTCTGTTTTGAGGACATCGAAGAACCACCACTCTTGTCTGTTTTGAGGACATCGAAGAACCACCACTCTTGTCTGTTTTGAGGACATCGAAGAACCACTACTCTTGTCTGTTTTGAGGACATCGAAGAACCACCACTCTTGTCTGATTTGAGGACATCGAAGAACCACCACTCTTGTCTGTTTTGAGGACATCGAAGAACCACCACTCTTGTCTGTTTTGAGGCCAGTCTCTGAATGGTACCCCAGCCGTGCTTCAGGGTCCTGAGTTCTCCTTCAGACTGTTCTGCGCCAAGGTGTTCTTCTTTTCCCTTCTTCTCTTGCTGTCCGGGTGATGTGACTTACTTTGCTCTCTTCGCATCACGTATCCAATCTGTTTTCCACCGCATTCTCTGATAATGTTCTCTTGATTGCACTGTGGGTAAGTAGTTGCTGTTGTTGATTGGTTGATTGGAGATCGTACTGGGCCCCAGAAGATTCGCAAGATATTCTTCGGAGGGTTTTCGTGTGTGGAAGGTTGACAACTTGGCCGGATCGCGCTCTCAGCACCCCCACACCCCCACCGCCCCACACACCGCCCCCGAGGTGACACTTAAGGTCACTTTAATCCCCCCCCCCGCTCCCTTGACCCCCCCAATCCCCCAAAATTTTTAATACAAAAGCAACATTAAACATGACAGTACAACTACATTAGCAATTGTAAAGTGGCTAGCCAGCATGCCAAACTGAAGACACTTGGTACAAAACAATAACCCCCGCAAAACAACAACACCAAAAGTCACCATATATGCAAATGACAGCAAAGGCTATTCAAGAAGAAAGAGATGGGAGGGAAAAGCACTTGCACAAAAATAATTCTCCGTCCTATGGCACAATCTACATGTCAGCTTTGCGTAAATCTTGAAAGATACAATTACCGTAAATTAAGTTTTACATTAAAAAAAAAAGGCATTCATGTCTGGCTTTACCATTTTATTTCCATTCTGTTTGAATAAAAAGAAAGAAAGAAAAGAAAAATCAATTAGAAACGTATTCATGTCTGGCTTAACGCTTTTTCTGTTTTGAAGAGAGAGAGAGAGAGAGAGAGAGAGAGAGAGAGAGAGAGAGAAAAGAAGAAAATCAATGTCAACTAGATTTCTAACTTTCCTTCACAGAAAGTGGAAATGTCACTGGGTGCAAGTCTCTGTCTCTCTGTCTTCGTCTCAGGTCTCTGTCTGTCTCTCGATCTGTGCGTGCGTGCGTGCACGCGCGCGCGCGCGCGTGTGTATGTGTGTGTGTGTGTGTGTGTGTGTGTGTGTGTGTGTCCGTCCCTCAATTAAATCTTCAGTTTGTCTGTCTCTGTCTCTGCTCCTAATCCTCTCTTTCTGTCGCTGTCTCTTCTTGAGCGCGTTCGTGTGTACTATTTTTCAGAGCTGTCGGAAATGATTGTTTTTATAAATGTTATATTTTAAGAGAAACAATGAGAGCGAGAGCGAGCGAGCGAGCGAGCGAGAGAGAGAGAGAGAGAGAGAGAGAGAGAGAGATAGACAGAGAGACACACAGAGAGAGAAAGAGAGAGAGAAGGAGAGAGGGAAAATAGGGAGAGAGAGAGACAGAGACAGAGAGAGACACAGAGACAGAGACAGAGAAAGACAGAAAGACAAAGAGAGACAGGGATGGACAGACAGACAGACAGATAGAGAGAGAGAAAGAGAGAAAGAGAGAGAGAGAGAGAGAGAGAGAGAGAGAGAGAGAGAGAGAGAGACTGCGACACACAATGACAAAAGAGAGACAGATACAAAGACAAAGACTGTGACAGAGAGACAGAAAGACCCATCTCAGTGTGTTGTCAATCTGATTTTCATGTATACATTCTCAAAAAAAAAAAAAAAAAAAAAATAGGGGATGAAAGCGGTCACTTGGTACAAATCGTTGAAATGGCGCCCGACTAGATCGATGCTTGCTATACTATCAGGGGTCGAGTGCATTTCGTGCAACCAATCTTAATACACCTCCCGGGAGTGGGGAGAGGGAGGGGAGGGGAGGAGAGAGAGAGAGAGAGAGAGAGAGAGAGATGAGATACAGGAGAGAGGATACGTGGAGGGGGGAGGGGAAGAGGGGGTGAGGAGGGGGCGGGGGGGAGGCGGGGTGGGTGGGCGGGGGGGAAGGATTACGATCAGATCCAGGAAGTGTATGGGGGTGGATGTGGATGTGGGAATGGGGGTGGGGGTGGAGTTGGAGGTGGAGGTGGGAGGGGGACTGAAGAATGTCCGGAGAGAAAGGTGTGAGGTTCGGGGTGGGTGGGTGGTGGTGGTGGTTGTGGACAAGTCTTGCATCGCCAACACTCATACACACAGTCGCGCGCGCGCACACACATACGCACGCACACACGCATGCACACACGCACGCACACACACGCACGCACACACATTGTGAGATGGAGAGTGAAAGATATTTAAATCTATCTATCTATCTATATATCCATCTATCTATCTATATGTGTGTGTGTGTGTGTGTGTGTGTGATAGAGAGAGAGAGAGAGAGAGAGAGAGAGAGAGAGAGAGCATGTGTGTATATATGTGTGTGTGTGTGCGCGCGCGCGCGTGTGTGTGCATTGATAACAAACCAATAGTCCTATATCATTCTCGTTCTTATTGTCATCCTCATTCTTATTCGTTTTTTATTATTATCACTTTCATTGTTCATTTATTTGTTTTTGACTTGTTGTTGTGAACCGAGAATAACCCCATTATGGGAAGAGACCCAACCCCTCCCCTCCCCCCATCACAAGAAAAAAACAACAACAAAAAAACAAAAAAACAGGGCGCAGGGTGGTCGTCTTGGAATAATGACGTCATTAAACGCTTGTTTCGACAGCTTATCACGTCACTGATCTCCCCCCCCAAGGGACGTCATTTATCTGCAACTTTCTTTTCCTGTACCGTGATTGGAGATTGACTTGTAATGGGGGACAGGGAAAAAACCTAAACCTGTTATCGTTTATTTTATTTTATTTATTAATTTTTCTCTGTGTGTGGGGGGGGGGGGGGGGGGGGAGGGAGGGGGAGTGACTATGTTGAAAATAGGTCTCTTTGGTACGCTTGTTTAGAAAAATTTTTTTTTACTCAAGTATGGAAACAAAATGGTTGCATGTGTTGTTCACACACACACACACACACACACACACATGAAAACCAAACCTCGAGCACACACACACACACACACAGAGAGAGAGAGAGAGAGAGAGAGAGAGAGAGAGAGAGAGACAGAGACAGAGACAGAGCGCTGTAAACTTTAATCACGGCACTTTCTCAAAAACTGCACCTTGGCATTGGACCTATCATGGATGTAGGTATAACTATATTGATATGACCTTTTTCAGCTAGAAGAGATTTTCTCTATTAAGCATTTTGCTTTGAACGCTGAGCAATCTCTGTGGTAAAAAGACAACAAAAACAAACAATTACACTGGCAATGAAAATAGAAAATAACCACGATCCGAGCAAAATACCTTGGTGGCGCTCTTTTAAGTCACTGAAAACTGAAAGAAAAGCTCCGGGGGGAGGGTGGGGGGGAGGTGTCACGGAATTCGATCGCAAACGATGACGTCAGTGACCCCAGAGATGAGAACGCTGCCCAAAGGGCAGACACTCAAACCAAACCAAACCAAATCCAAACTATTTTCCCACCTGACTCGCTACCATACTTACCTCTAAAAAGTGCAAGAGAAACATGTTGCGCAGATGCGTCAGATCTACAGTCTTCAATGTTCTACTGTCGTTGAAAATGAAACTGAACCATTTTCGGATTTTTCTTGACTATATTTAACATTTGAATGTTATTCACCTTTTTTTTTCTTTCTTAAATCATGATGTTTTCATATTTAATTCTAAAATACTTATTTTCCTTCTTGTTAATAATGACAGTGATAATATACTACTACTACTACTACTGCTACTACTACTGCTATTATTATTATTTACAGGGACATGAAACTTACTGTACATTGAAGCTGCTGATCACACCACCTTTTGTACTGTGTGATCTTTTCCCATTCATGTGGTAGGTATATAAAGTTTTCAACCACTCTCCAGCTCTCCCTCTGGCCCCATCACCTTAACTCACTCAGTACGGCCAGTCCTCTCTTCTCCTCTACACAGACCCCTCGGATGTCCAGTGGGTGTCTGAATGACCCAACCTTTAGCTTCCGTCGTAAGAATTGTGGTATTCTTTGTCAACATTCACGTCTTCAGTATAAGAGCCTTCCTCTTGCAATATTTTGATGATGGTAATTGGGGTGAAACGCTGTTAACGTCGTCTCTTTCGCCGTTCGTATGGAGAGAGTTAAAGAAAGAAATTGATAGATTTGCTTCTTTTCTATAGTACTATTTTCATCATTATCATCTCTGATAGTCTAATTGTAACACCTGATACGTTCTACATCTTCTTGTCATCTATCAATTACCGGACCCCTCCACCCCACCCCACTCCCACCCCTACCCCCACACCAACGAACCCACCCACCCACCCTTCCTTTTTCTGTATTGGACTTTCCACCACCAACACCACGTTGGCCTTCTGAAAAAACAACAACAACAAAAAACCCCACAAAAAACCCCAAACCAAACCCCGGAAGAAGAAGAAAAAAAAGGGACTGAGCCAGACTGAAAAGCCAAACCATTAGAGTAGCAGGTTTTTTTTTGGGGGGGTGGGGTGTTGGCGGGGAGGGGGGGGGGGGGGGGGGGGGGGGGGAGTGGGAGGTGTATACATTAGTTAAATGGTTATCATTCATCACCAGTCTCTGCAACCCTCGTTATCAAACGTTCTCCTCTACCATTTTCTTCATGCAGAAAAAAGGGGGTTAACATTTATCACCAGTCTCTGCAAACCTTGTAATCAAACGTCTTCTACCATTCATTTTTCTTCATGCAGAAAAAAGGGGGTTAACATTTATCACCAGTCTCTGCAAACCTTGTAATCAAACGCCTTCTACCATTCATTTTTCTTCATGCAGAAAAAATGGGGGTTAACATTTATCACCAGTCTCTGCAAACCTTGTAATCAAACGTCTTCTACCATTCATTTTTCTTCATGCAGAAAAAAGGGGGTTAACATTTATCACCAGTCTCTGCAAACCTTGTAATCAAACGTCCTTCTACCATTCAATTTTCTTCATGCAGAAAAAAGGGGGTTAACATTTATCACCAGTCTCTGCAAACCTTGTAATCAAACGCCTTCTACCATTCATTTTTCTTCATGCAGAAAAAATGGGGGTTAACATTTATCACCAGTCTCTGCAAACCTTGTAATCAAACGCCTTCTACCATTCATTTTTCTTCATGCAGAAAAAATGGGGGTTAACATTTATCACCAGTCTCTGCAAACCTTGTAATCAAACGCCTTCTACCATTCATTTTTCTTCATGCAGAAAAAAATGAGGGTTGCGACAGTTCTGGAGAGTCCTTCAAGTTCAACAAATGTGGAACATTCTTTCCTAAAGGACACCGTTGATTGTGTCTGATTTCTCTCCTTTTCTTCACTCTGAAATTGTTGAATCAAAAGAATTACGAAACAGGTTTCGTTTATCTGTGTCGTCTAATGGTAAGTTGTCAAGACAGCGTACGTTAATCGATTGATTTTGATACAGACCCTTGCAGTGTTGTCAGTCAAGGAATAAGAACAACACTGTACTACGCAAAAACGCGTCCGTGAAGTGGATGATCCTGGACTGTGTGGTTCCAGTCTTCCAATTTGAGCCCGTTAGAAAGCAACACTCAGCTGTGGGTAGAAGCCAGCCACGGATCGGTTACAAAAAAGAAAAGAAAAGAAGAAGAAGAAAAAAAAACACCAAAAAAAAAAACACCCCAAAAACAACCAAACAAAAAAACAAACCTCTGTGTGGATTCAAACCCGCGTCCTCCCAGTCGTCAGTCTGCGTCGCTAACCACTTCGTCACAGTGGCTAGCGGAATATCGGTCCTTGCTCTGATGTACCGTGCTGTTCAGATTCAGTATTTCAAAAGGAGGCGTCACTGCGTTTGGACAAATCCATACATACGTTACACCACATCTGCAAGGCAGATGCATGATCAGCAGACAGAGATAGATACAGCGATACAGAAGAAGACAAGGACACAGAGGGCGGGAAGAGAGAGTTTTCGTTGCTATGGTTTCTTTTCCAGTACACTAGGTGCGTGCCACACACGAGACCTCGGTTTATCGTCTCGTCCGAATGACTAGACAGACACTCAGTTTGATTTTCCAGTCACAGTCACACTTGGGAGAAAGAGCGATACAGAGGATTTGAATTAAGACCCTCACGGATACTCTGTATTGGCAGATACGTGTCTTAACCATTCTACCACCTTCCTTCCTGGCCTGTGCACTGCCAAACGAGCATCGATATCACTGAAGACGTCTGAGCGATAAGAGGTAGAGAAGGTTCTCAGTGCGATGGCATTATTCACCGTTTCCGTTTAACCCCCCAAACGGTAGTTTTTCTTGCTTTCTGGAGGTCGAGTTTTGTTGTTTGTTTGTCTTCGTGGGTACTCTTCAATACTTGTTGTTGTTGTTGTTACTGTTGCTGCTGTTGTTGCTGCTGTTGTTGTTACTGTTGTTTTTGTGAGGAGGAATGGTAGGTTTCGGGAGGTGGGGTTGGGGGGAGAACGGGTGTGGGTAGGGTGGAGTTGCGGGGCTTGGAGGGGTGACGGGAACGGGGTGGCGGTGGGCGGGGGGGGGAGACAGGGGGGGGGGGGGGAGGGGGGTGGAGGGGAGTTGGGGGGGGGAGGGGATAGGGAATGAAAAACAAATGGGTTGCACTTCTTGTTTGTTATATTTGTATTTGTATTTGTTATGGTATTTATGAGTTTCGAATTTTTTTTTTTATATATATCATATCATTTTTGGTGGTTTTTTTTGGGTCATGTTACTGTTATTGTTCGTTTTTTTTGTTTGTTTGTTCATCTATTTTAGAGCGTCGTTTTTCTTTGGAATTTGAAAAAAAAAGTCTTTTTATCAAAGCGACAATGAACGTTTGGGGTTTTCGTTCTTGTCTCTTCCTCTCTGTGATGTGTGTGTGTGTGTGTGTGTGTGTGTGTGTGTGTGTGTGATGATATTGTTCTGTTTAGTATTGCTGGAGACTGATTCGCTCTAAACTTGCATTGTGCTGTATTGTTTTTGTTGTTGATATTGCTAATGAAATAAAACGTTCACAATCGGGAGATCGGGAATTTATTGGTAAACCCAGAAGACATACAACCTAAAGTTTGTATGAGTGGAAATAACTACTGTCCCAGTGTTTATTCCGAATTTAGTATTGACAAAGTACTTCCAGAGAAAACGAACACACACACACACACACACACACACACACACACACACACACACACACACAACCGAAACACAGGGTTATTACAATGACACACACTGTGTGTGAACACACACGTGAGCTTAAAAAGGGTGACGCTGCACTGCATATTGCGACACTCCCCCGAGAGGGCAGCCCGAATTTCACACAGATAGATGTGTAGAAACAGTACAGTACAATGCAATATAATACAATACAACACAACACAATGCAAAGTGAAACAATATCAAAACAATACAATGCTATGTATGTATGATATTCAGTCATGTCCGACTACGACAATCAGAACAGCAGAGGAAGCAACTGATGTCCCGACTATCTGGGCTAGAATTACACCCTCTCCTCCTTCTCTCTCGGTCAAGAGGGTTTTAGGGCAGTCGGTAGGCGCTGAAATGGCTCCCAAATGCCAAATGGCCTCCAAGGCTGCAACAATAATTAACCCTTTCACCGCCAAGCTCGCATTTATGCACCGGCGTGGTATCACTGAAAGGTGACCATTCATTGGTCTGTTATCCATGAACCTACTGCTCTTGATGTTCGGTGGTAGGATAGGGCCATATTTTCTATACATCGCTGTTCTCAGCCACTGTCTTTTCTGTGTTTATACCACAAGGGAATTTTGTACTCTAAATTGACTGGCGGTGAAAGGGTTAAGAGCCAGTGCAAGATTGCCTCCTGTTTGATAGTCATAGTCCTTCACACAAAAAGACTAAGCTGTAAATGGCTTCCTGCTGTAGCGGAGAAACCATTGATCATACAGCTTTCACTTCGCTGTTGACCAAACTGTAAGCTTGTGTCAATCGATGAAAGCCGAGCGGTGAGCCGCAACACAATACAATACAAAACAATACAATGCAATACAATACAATACTCTCAACAGTTTGATCACTAGAGCAAGCGCTCAAACAATGAATGATTTTCACACGTATCAGAGCGAAAGAACTTGGAATATGTCGAAAACTATGTTGCAAATGTAAATACTGGTGCATGTGTGCGTGTCAGTGATTGATGGAGTCTCCCGTCGGACCGACGGATGAGTAGGCAGGCAGGCTTATCTGTCGGTGTGTGTCCTCATATGGGAGAAGAGGCCAATTCTGGATGCACAGCACTTCCCACAGGTGTTGCACGGGAAAACGTCTCCAGAAGTTGAGCCCTGCTTCCTTCGCTCACGCTTCTCCTTAATGGCCAGCGTTCTTTTGTTTTCAAACGGGTAACCTGACCAGCAACGTGACTTTTTTTTCTTCCTTTCTTTTTTTTTTTCTTTTTTCTTTTTTTTTTAGTAAGGAGGAGTTGTGCAGTCCCGTCCCCACTCTCTCGCCTACCGACGCTCACAGTCCCACAGGTGCAGATACTGCCACGTGTAGGACTGCCTCGGCAAGTGCAAGTTTTTTCTTCGGAGCTCCGTCTCCTAGGAGGACTTCCAGCCAAGGATAAGAGCTCCCCCTGCCCTTTGGTCATCCTCTTCCGCCTTCACAGCCGTTGGGAAAGGTTTCCTCCTCCGCCTGGTCCGTCGTTGGGACACTTCACATGCGTCAGGTAGTACTGGTTTACATGGTACCAGCAGCAAGGGCTATGCCCCTGACCTGACCTATATGTCAGTGATTGAAGCCTAGCTAAATGACACACTGAATACGAATGATGAGCGTCAGTCGGCTATACTCAGCCTGTTGTGTAAATGACTCTGAGTTTGCAAAGCTCGAAGAGTTTGGTCTCTGACCGAAGACAGGCACTATGTAAGTGTCAATAATGACAATATTAATAATGATGATGATGATGATGATACTAATGATAGTAATGATAAAAATAACAATAATAACAAGAAGAAGAACAAGAAGTAGAAGACTAACAAATACTACTACTACTACAAGGCGACGAAAAGCCTAATCTTGGCCAAGAAGGACAAAATATGTCCAAAGTTGGTCAGCTGTGTGACAGTATACAGGTGTGTGTCGCCAGCCGTGTGGACATTAATCAACAGTATCACCGCACGCGCCAGTTGATCCATCTGTTTGGCAAAGCTTCCGTGGTCTCATTGCCGCACGTTCATATGTTTATGCGTAAATCAGAGTAAACACACACACACACACACACACACACACACACACACACACACACACCACAACCACGCAATACGCACAAGCGCACAGGCACACACACGCACAGGCACATACACACACACGCACACACACACACACACACACACCACTCACAGAGACACAGACACACACAGAGACATACACACGGACACACATACACGCACACGCCCACACGCAAATGCACACACGCTTACACACACACACACACACGCACGCACACACACACACACACACACGCACACGCTTATGCACATTACACATAGAGCCCTATTTAGAGAACAGGCGACGTATCTGTTCGAATTATTGCTATAACACGCACGAGCGCGCGCGCTCACATACACACAACACACACACACACACACACACACACACACACACACATGATCTCGAGGGAATCACATTGCACGAGCCGGCTCAGCAGACTGCCCTCCGTCACCCTCCCCTTGGGAACAAACAGTCTCCCCCCCCTCCCTCCTCCTACCCCTCTCCCCATCCCTCGACCCTCTCTCCCTCACCCCATCACCCACACATCCCCCCCCCCCCCTAAAACTCCCCGCCCCTACCCCCCCCCCCACCGCCCCTTTTCCCTCCTCCTCCTTCATAACTACCGTCCTCTCCATCCTCATCCTCCCTCATTCTCTCTCTCTCTCTCCTCCATTTCCACTTCACCCCCAGCCACTCTCACTGCTCCACGGGTCGTTCGCTTGACTTCGGGAGGTAGTAGTAGTAGTAGTAGTAGTATCAGTGGTAGGAACTACGAAAAGGGTTAAACAGTCAGTACGAACACATTACACCTGCACTCGATACCTCAGCCCTTCTTCTTCTTCTCTTCTATATCCTTCCTTCTCATCATATCCCAGAACCCCGACCCCCCCCCCCCCGCCCCCGCCCCCCTTGCCCCTCCTCCACACCGCTCACTTCTTTCTCCTCCCCTTTCCCTTCCCTTCCCCTCCTCCTCCTTCCCCCTGCTGCACCCCCCTCCCTTCCCTCCTCCCCCTCCACCCTCCTCTTTCCCCACCTCTCGTTCTGCCTGGTCATCGGTGTTTCTGTCGTTGTGTGTGTGTGTGTGTGTGTGTGTGTGTGTGTGTGTGTGTGTGTGTGTGTGTGTGTGTTGATTTGTTGATGGAATTTCCATCCAGAACAAAAACAAACACGGAAAAGAAAAGAACACACACACACACACACACACACACACACACACACACACACACACACACACACACACACAACAACACCAATAACAACAACGCAAAATACAAAAAAGAAGAAACCCCCCCAAAAAAAACCCAACAACAACCCATATACACAGAGACACACACGCAGATAAAGAGACACACAGACAGACACATACACAGACACACACACGAAAAAAAGAAAAGGAGAAAAAAAAAAAGATTCTGATGGACTGGGTCCCAACCTTCAACCGTCCCTAAACCCTTCCTTCACCTCCTGTCTGTGTGTATGTTTATCTGTCTGTCCGTCCGTCCGTCTGTCTGTCTCTCTGTCTGTCTCTGTGATTCTGTGTAGCTTCCCCTCCCTCTTTATCTATCTGTGTCTGCGTTTCTGTGTGTCTGTTTGCCATTCGTCTAAAATCACATCACACGAATAGACGTTTAAACAGGTTAAAACTGAAGAAAAAGAGGAAGAGGAAGAAGAAGAAGAAGAAGGAGGAGGAGGAGGTGGAGGTAAAGGTGAAGGAGGAGGAGGAGGAGAAGAAGAAGAAGAAGAAGAAGAAATAAAGTCTCAGGTAACCACATCCACTTGGGAGATAATGTTTGCACTCCGTGTTATTTCTTTGTCTGTCTGTAATATGCGAAGTTTAGAATAAAAAACAAACAAACAAACAAAAAACAAAACAAAACAAAACAAAAAACAACAACAAAAAAACAAGAACAACAACAAAAAAAAACAAACAAAAAAACCCCCAACCCCAACCCCCCCAAAAACAACAACCGTAGATGGATACGCCTGAATTGTTATGGAAGTGTAGGCAAAAAAATGAGAGATCAATTGATTATTGTTTGATGGTGGAACAGATCTTGTATCAGTATACAGGTAATTTTCCAGACTTTCAGTAACAACACAATAAATAAAATACGTTAAATAATATAATATAATATAATATAATATAATATAATATAATACACACGATGCGAAAGGTAAGGAAACGAATCGATACGATAAATAAGATACGATAAGATAAGATACAATGCGATATAATAGGATACGATACAATAAAAATTGTACATTACAATGCAACGCAACACGGTTTCAATTTCAAGGTGTCAGAGCGTGCAGACAGATCCATACACGCTACATTTCATGTGGTGTAAAAAAAAAAAAAGAACAGAAAAAAAAAACAGGAAAAAAAACCCAACCCAACCAAACAAACTAGCTTACAAACTATAAAACAACAACAACAACAACAACAACCCCAATACAAACAAAAACTAACAAACAGCAGATGCCAGACCTTCGCAAAAACCAACGCGCTGATCAAGGACAACACAACACAACACCACACAGCACCACACCACACCACACACCAGACAAAACAATACAAGACAACACAACACCACACAACGCAATGCAACGCAACGCAACGCAACACAACGCAACGCAACCCAACGCAACGAAACACAACGCAACGGAACGCAACGCAACACAATGCAACGCAAATCAACGCAACTCAACACAACGCAACGCAACACAATACATTACAACACAACACAACGCAACACAACACAATACATTACAGAACAACACAATACAATGCAATAGACCAAGCGCATTACCGGAAAGCGAAGTCCAAAGAATAAATTCCGACAAGAACAGGCATCTGTACTTCGCTTCCCTGCTCTTCTCTCCCAGATCCTGTCTGGTGGCCTGGGTACTAGCTTTTCGACAAGAGCAAAAAACAAAAAAAACAAAACAACCCCCCCCACGCCCCTCCCCCCCAAAAAAACAACAACAACAAACAAACCAAAAAACCCCCAAGCTCTGGGTACAGCATACACTCTGTGTACGTAAAAGAACCCACGGTTTCAAACGCCGGGGTGGCTCATAGCAAACCTCTGTAGACGAAGAAATCCATCAATAAAATCCACCTAGATAGCAATACAAACAAGAGAGGCAAGGCCTTCAAGACTCACTTGTGATAAATTAAGTCCCCTAGCACTAATTACAGAGTAATTTCCCTTTTTTACTATCTGACCAAAACGTTTGCAAAATAAATAAAAATTCCATGCTTAGCAAAAGAAGTTAATGTTTGAACAAAAAAAAAAAAAAATGATAATAATGACTCCTCTTGTTGTTATGTCAGAATAAGAGGTCAAAGTGCCAAGTTTAGAGAATACAAAAAATATAAATATAACAATAAATGCAGTTTGCATATAATTAGGCTTCTTTTTATATTTTTTGTGCCCATCCCAGAGGTGCAATATTGTTTTAAACAAGATGACTGGAAAAAAACTGAATTTTTCCTATTTTTATGCCAAATTTGTTGTCAGCTGACAAAGTATTTGCAGAGAAAATGTCAATGTTAAAGTTTACCACGGACACACACACACACACACAGACAACCGAACACCGGGTTAAAACATAGACTCACTGTGTTTACAAAAGTGAGTAAAAACAACCCCCCCCCCCCCCAAAAAAAAAAAAGCCTTTCGACAAGAGCAAAAAACAAACACCCCCCCCCCCCCCCAACAAAAAAACAACAACAAAACCCCCAAAAAAACCCAACCTCTGGGTACAGCATACACTCTGTGTACGTAAAAGAACCCACGGTTTCAAACGCCGGGGTGGCTCCTAGCAAAACCTCTGTTAGACGAAGAAATCCATCAATAAAATCCACTTAGATAGCAATACCAAAAAAAAAAAAAAAAAAAAAAAAAGTGCAGACGGAGAAACGAACAAATAAAGTGTTGTATGACAGTGCGATCATCTCTGCGCACTGAGGGCAACCCGATTTTCCGTTACAGACAACTCATGTCATGACGGAAGAGGAGCACTATGCAGTGCAGTACAATACAATAACATTCTCCTCCCTCCCTCCCTCCCTCTCTCCTTCCCTCTCTGCGCGTGGTGACCTCTTCGACCTGATATAGGATATGAGAGAGAGAGAGAGAGAGAGAGAGAGGGGGTTGGGGTGGAGAGAGAGAGATGGAGAGGGGAGAGAGAGAGAGAGAGAGAGAGGGAATAGAGAGATGGAGAGAGAGACAGACAGACACACAGAGATGGAGAGAGAGAGATGGAGAGGGGGAGAAAGAGAGGGGGAGAGAGAGACAGAGATGGAGAGAGGGAGAGAGAGGGAGAGAGAGAGAGAGAGAGAGAGAGACATGGGGAGAGAGAGGGAGAGAGAGACAGAGATGGAGAGAGAGAGGGGGAGAAAGAGAGTGAGAGAGAGGGGAGAGAGAGAGGGAGAGAGAGAGAGATGGAGAGAGAGAGAGTTGGAGAGAGAGAGAGATAGAGAGAGAAAAAGAGAGGCAGAAAGAGGCACAGAGAGAGAGAGACAGAGACAGAGACAGACAGAGAGAGACAAAGATACAGAGAGAGAAGAAAAAAAAAAGGGGGGGGGGGGGGGGGGGGAGAAGAAAAAAAAAAAAAAGAAAAGAAAAGAAAAGAAAAAATTCCGCAGATTCCGATCAGTGCAAACGAACAGACAGACTGGGAGAAGAAGAAGAAGCAGAAGAAGAAGACCCCCTCACCCTTCGGTGGCGTTTTCTCGCGTGCGTTCGACGAGGTGCACTCTGCGTCCTCTCATCTCCCCTCCCCACCCCTCCCCTCCCCTGCCCTCCCTCGCTCCACCCCCCCCACCAAAAAACCACTACCACCACCACCAGCAGCATCACCACCTTCCACCCTCCCAGCCAAACCATCACTCGCCCTGG
Organism: Babylonia areolata; assembly: GCF_041734735.1. NCBI lineage: Eukaryota > Metazoa > Mollusca > Gastropoda > Neogastropoda > Buccinidae > Babylonia > Babylonia areolata. The sequence goes on along the minus strand of NC_134884.1, from coordinate 36,396,794 downwards.
ATTGACGCCATACCCACGTCACAAAATGGCGTTGTACTCTGTTGGTACTGTCTTCAAACGGGGGCCACTTCGGTACTCTAAAGGGGGTGGGGGTGGGGGGGGGGGGGGGGGGGGGGGGGGGGGGGGGGGGCTGCGGATGGAGTAGAGGTAGGGGTGGTGGTGGGGAGGGATCCAAGATGGGCGGTGTGGAGTTTATGGATCGTAAGCCCCTCGTCTTGTCGGAACATGTTTGGCTCAGGAAATCCTTTCGGGGGTCGTCCGTGACTGCTGGTTTTGGTGGGGTGGGGTGGGTTGGGTTGGGGGGAGGATGGGTGGGAGGGAGGAGGTTGGGAAGGGTGGGGGGGGGGGGGGGGGGGGGGGAGTTGGTAGTGGGTGGTGATGGTGATGGTGATGGTGATGGTGGTGGTGGGAAATCGGCGTTGCCAATGATGGATAGAACAGAGAAGTAAGTTTCAGTGAGAAAGAATCAGGGAGGTTGAAGGTGGTGGTCGGTGGTGTGTGTGTGTGTGTGTGTGTGTGGGGGGGGGGGGGCGAGGGGGGGGGGCGGGGAAGGAAGAGGGGTTGGGAAAGAGGAAAGTGAGGGGATGGGAGGGGAGGGGAGGGGAGGGGAGAAAAAGGTGAGAGGCGGGTTGGTTTGAGTAATAAACTATTGAAGAAAGGGGGTGGGGTGGGGTTGGGAGGGGAGGGGGAAGGGGTGGGGGTGGGGGTGGGAGGGTCTGGATGTTATGTTGCTGACAGCGGCGATGGTGATGGAGATGGTGTTGATGATGATGACGATGACGATGATGGTGATGTGAATAATGATGATGATAATGATGATGATGATAGCGGTGGTGGTGGTAGTGGTGATAATGGCAATGACTGTATTCATATTATATTGCATGTATTGTATTTCATTGTATTACTCTTTGTCACAACATATTTCTCTCCTCTGTGTGAAATTCGGGCTACTCTCACCAGGGAGGTCGCGTCGCTACAGGACAGCACCACTCTTTTTTTTTTTTTGGTCCAGTCTGTAAGTGTATCTGTTTTCCTGTCAAAATGGATTTTTTCCTACATAACTTTACCAGGGACAACGTTGCTGTGGGTTCTTTTACGTGCGTTACGTGCATGCTACAAACGGAAGCTCAGTTTATTGCCCCATCCGAATGACTAGCGTCCAGACCACCACTCAAGGTCAAATGGAAGGGGAGAAAGAACTTGCGAGCGCGGGAATCGATCAGATTCTTCTTTTGTTTCCTAAGTGGACATGCTACCACTAGGCCACCGCTCCACTTGAAGAAGATGATGAGGTTGCTGCTGCTGCTGCTGATGTTGCCGATCATAATGATGATGATGATGATGATGATGCTGCTGATGCTGCCGATGATGATGATGATGTTGATGATGATGTTGCTGCTGCTGCTGATGATCATAATGATGATGATGAGCAGGTTGCTGCTGATGCTGCTGATGTTGCCGATCTATATGATGATGATGATGATGATGATGAGGTTGCTGCTGCTGCTGCTGATGTTGCCGATCATAATGATGATGATGATGATGATGATGATGATGATGATGTTGCTGCTGCTGATGCTGCCGATGATTATGATGATGTTGCTGCTGCTGATGCTGCCGATGATTATGATGATGTTGCTGCTGCTGCTGATCATAATGATGATGATGATGACGTTGCTGCTGCTGATGTTGCCGATCATAATGATGATGATGTTGCTGCTGCTGCTGATCATAATGATGATGATGATGAGGTTGCTGCTGCTGCTGCTGATGTTGCCGATGATGATGATGATGATGATGTTGCTGCTGCTGATGCTGCCGATGATGATGATGATGTTGTTGCCGCTGCTGCTGCTGCTGTCGATGATGATGATGATGTTGATGATGATGTTGTTGCTGCTGCTGCTGCTGATCATAATGATGATGATGGTGCCGGTGACGTTGCTGCTGCTGCTTCTGATGATGTTGATGCTGCCGATGATGATGATGATGTTGCTGCTGCTGCTGCTGCTGATGATGATGTTGATGTTGCCGATGATGATGATGATGATGATGATGATGATGTTGCTGCTGCTGCTGCTGCTGATAATGATGACAATGATTTTAACTTAAGAATATGCCTTCGATGATATCTTGCTCGTATTAAAAAAAAAAAAAATCTCCCCTTCTCACTCTCCCTCTCTCTCTGTCTCTTTATATCTCTCTCGCTTTGTCTGTCTGTCTCACACACGCACACACACACACGCACACGCACATACACACTCACACACAAAAAGAGGGGCGGAGCGGACAGCACCTATACCACAACTCAAATACCACCCATGCCACCGTGCAAATGGCATCAGAAGACTTCTCATATAGTCTCCCCGCCCATCCCCATGACAGACAGACAGACAGATTAGATAGATCGATTGATAGATTGATAGATAGATAGACAGAGAAACAGAAAAAAACAGAGAGACGGGCAGTCAGAGAAAGACAGAAACAGAGACAGAGGGAGGTTTGGAAGGAAGGAGAGAGAGAGAGAGAGAGAGAGAGAGAGAGAGAGAGAGAGAGAGAGAGAGAGAGAGAGAGAGAGAGAGAGACAAAGACAGACAGACAGACAGACAATAAGACAGGAGACGGAAACGTAGACAGATAGATAGATATGGAGAGAGAGAGAGAGAGAGAGAGAGAGAGAGAGAGAGAGAGAGAGAGAGAGAGAGAGAGAGAGAGAGAGACAAAGACAGACAGACAGACAATAAGACAGGAGACGGAAACGTAGACAGATAGATAGATATGGAGAGAGAGAGAGAGAGAGAGAGAGAGAGAGAGAGAGAGAGACAGAGACAGAGACAGACAGACAGATACAGACAGAGAGAGAAAGAGATACAGACAGACAGAGAGAGAGAGAGAGACAGAGAGACAGAGACAGAGAGAGAGATAGATACAGACAGACAGACAGAGACAGACAGAGAGGGAAAGAGATACAGACAGACAGACAGAGAGATACAGACAGACAGAGAGAGAAAGAGATACAGACAGACAGACAGAGAGAGAGAGAGACAGAGAGACAAAGAGATAGATAGATAGATAGATACAGACAGACAGAGAGACAGACAGAGACAGAGAGGGAAAGGAGAGAGAAGAGTGGGTGGAGCCAGCGAGTACTTTCCTTTGTGAACTGCCCTGGAGACTCGGCTTCAAAGGCCCACATTTCTATTAGCAGGCATCTCAGTGTGACTTTCACAACCAAGCCGATCGCGTAAACTCACTGATCCACCTTAAAGTGATCTCTTGCCGAGTGGCGGCGGCGGCGGCGGCGGCGGGGGCGCTTATTTTGGAACGAACAGGCTTCTTCTGGCTCAACTCGCCTCCACAGGATCAAGATCTCCCGAGTCACAAAGTGCCTGCCCTCTCTTGTGGCAAGGCAGACGTCCACTGAATTAAACCCCCATCATGACTGAGCAACGTCCTTCACTCAGTCGTGGCCAGTCCACACTGCACGCACTCTCGGTGATACGGTGGGCCATGAGCCATGAGGAGGAGGAGGAGGAGAAAGTGTGTGTGATCGTATCGCGTGGATGAGTTCGTGCGTGTTTGTATCTGTGTGTGTGTGTGTGTGTGTGTGTGTGTGTGTGTGTGTGTGAGAGAGAGAGAGAGAGAGAGAGAGAGAGAGAGAGAGAGAGAGAGAGAGAGAGAGAGAGAGAGAGAGAGAATGAACGAACGAACGAACGAAAATTTATTTTACGAGGGTAAAGGAGTAAACTTAAAGTGCTTGTTTACATCCGGCTCTCTGGGCAAGAATATTAATTGTTGAGAAAAAAAAAAGAAAAAAAAAAAAAGCGAGAGTCAATTCACAACACCAACATCAAAATTACATAAGCATGTGCAAACATAAGCATAGAACTTATGTACAATACAGTATCGCAATAGATGAACAACAACGAGGACAATAGGGAAGGGACGTGGTGGAGAGCGGAAGGAAGAATGGACAAGGGGAAGAGAAAAGAAGGTAGGGGAGGCTGACTGAACAGACAGATATAGTGGAGACAGACATAGAGAGAGACTGACAGGGGAGGGGAGAGAGGCGTGTATATATTGACAATCTATACACGTTTGTTGTTTATAATTGATATGTATCACATAATCACATGTTTTTTTTCAATAAATGTGCACGATATATGTTTTTAAAGTTAGGGATGCCTTTTACAGTATTTACATTGAGGCAGGATGGTATTTCATTCCATAAACAGCCCCCTGAATAAGACAGACTAGATTTAAAAAGATCGATTCTTGGAAGTGGTACCATAGCTTTATGAACATGACGATGAGTGTTGGTTACAAATTTATTCTTTAGTGAGGGGGGGGGGGGGGGGGGGGGGAGCAAATCGAGACATGATTTTGAACATAAACAGACCTTTGTTTTATAGAAGTTTTGTTTTCAGTGAGAGGATATCCAGAGTTTTATAATCAGATATTGTCAATGATGAAAATTTTAAAAGAATCAAGTTTACAGCTCTTCTCATATAGCCTCAGAGAGAGAGAGAGAGAGAGAGAGAGAGAGAGAGAGAGAGACAGAGAGACAGAGAGAGAGACTGAGACAGAGAGACAGTCAATCAGACAGACAAACAGAGAATCACACACACACACATACACACACACACGCGCCCGCGCGTGCGCACACACACATACACACGCACGCACGCACACACACACACAACATACACTCACAAACTGTGATACAAAAAAGGTAATAACTGACAGACGCAAACACACAGACAGACAGACAGACAGACAAATAGATGCCGAGAGGCAGAAGGACAGAGTAAATGGTATAAAGAACATTCTGGCATCTCTCTCCACACACACGCACAATATCTCTCTCTCTCTCTCTCTCTCTCTCTCTCTCTCTCTCTATATATATATATATATCTATCACTCTCACTCACTCATTCCCTCGACCGCTGGGGTCGTTGGGGGGACATGAGGAAGATGTCATAGCTCGCCACGCCGTTCTGTTGGCAGCTGTCGTGAGGAGATCTGGCATCGTCATTTTGGTCCATTCCTTGACGTTGTCGGACCAGCTCTTTCTCTGCCGCCCCCGTCTCCGCCCTCCCTCTACAGTCCCTTGCAGGATGGTTTTGGAGAGGGTGTTATGTCGTATGACGTGACCAAACCATGCCATCTTCCGTCGTTTGACAGTCGCCAGCAGTGGTTCTTGGGGCCCAACAAGGTTGCTGACCAGGTTCCGCACATAGTCATTGGTCTTGCGCTCCTTGTAGGAGATTTGTAGTAGTCTACATGAATAAAATGAATAAAACAAAGTTGAAAACCAACACCTATTTTGTTAAACAAAAACAAAACAAACAAACAAAAAAAAAAATCTTAATTTTCGCTGCCACCC
>NC_134884.1:36356408-36378908 GCF_041734735.1 Babylonia areolata | reverse complement strand
ACTGGAAAAAAATATCTTCTGTTGACAGCATGAAATACATATTTTGATACCTTAAACCTAACGATTATTGTTGATTGCTCTGAGTAGCTCGAACAATGCTGCATCGTCACATTGAGGATTCAGACATTGCTGATATGGCTGCTTGAAGCTTACCCTTAATTCCCTGAGAGAGAGAGAGAGAGAGAGAGAGACAGAGACAGAGACAGAGAGAGACAGAGAGAAACACAGAGAGAGAGAGACAGAGAGAAAGAGAAAACCGTCAATGTCAATGATAAACGCAAATGGTGAACAAGTGCATCACAGGTAAAAACTTAAAGAAGAAGAAGAAGAAGAAGAAGAAGAAGAAGAAGAAGAAAAGAAACAGAAAAAAAAGAAAGAAAAAAAAGAAAAGAAAAAAGAGAGAAAAAACAGAGAAAGGACAAGGTGATAACAAATCTCTCACATCTGCCAAGTGCCTTTGATTTGCACCAGCCAGCCTTTTAACTCAAACCACCGAGTGCTCTTCAGTGGTATCACTTGCTTCCCCCTAGGTGCCTCTCGTGCTTTGGAGTCTACAAAAGGTCAGGTGATCGGCACGTGCTCCTTGCATGTTTCCTTTGTTGTCTTATCTATGTTTTGCGATCAGTTTACATAAATTCCCTCCGAGTTGCCAGTTTTGAAACGTTCTGAGGTTACTGGTTCTAAAGGTAACGTGCCTAGTCTGTTTGTCTTCTCTGTCTTGTCTCTGTTTTCTGATCATTGGCATAATTTGTACCATCTCTGTTCATTGCGAAATTAGTGTGTGTGTGTGTGTGTGTGTGTGTGTGTGTGTGTGTGTGTGTGTGTGTGTGTGTGTGTGTGTGTGTGTGTGTGTGTGTGTGTGTGTGTGTGTGTGTGTGTGTGTGTGTGTGTGTGTGTGTTGCACTGTGTGTTTGCTGACAGCTGTTTTGAAAGTTGGATAGGTGGACGGATGGGTTTTAAACAGTTCTTACAGAAATGATTGAGATTAATTGAAAAGAATAATCACTGAACATGCATTCATCTGTGTGCATCAGCATTCTGTGTGTACGTGTGTGTGTGTATGTGTGTGTGTGTGTGTGTGTGTGTGTGTGTGTGTGTGTGTGTGTGTGTGTGTGTGTGTGTGTGTGTGTGTGTGTGTGTGTGTGTGTGTGTGTGTAAAAACCAACTCAAACAAACAAACAAACAACAACAACAAAAACAAAAGACATCCAAGCTGGTATGGGTTCAACTCCTTATTAAATCAAACGGAACTACAGACTTGATCAATTACAAAAAAGGAAAGAGTGCTCTGTAAAACCATCTACTTTGACATTGTGGTGTGCATTGCTGACTGACAACTTGGAGAATGCAGGTTCAAATTCCGTTGGAGGTGAGGTATTTTTGGACCAGACATTTTACAAAGGAAGATGCAGAGGCATGTCTCTGTTTTTCTGACGCTACATTTGAACATAATATCCCCCCGAAATTGGAGTATGGCTGCCTAAATGGCGGAGTAAAAACGGTCATACACGTAAAAGCCTACTCGTGTACATACGAGTGAACGTGGGCATTGCAGCCCACGAACACAGAAGAAGAAAGAACATAATATAGATACAGTGTGTGTTTGGTCATACATTTTGTATCATCTGCAAACTTTGAAAAAAAGGATGTATTCAACATTATGGACACATATGTAATTTTAATTACTGAAATCTTTGATGTTATATGAATAGATATGGCGTGATAGGACTGCTATTTCTACATCTTCGTTCAATATCTAATAATTTAACTCAAGGATGACTAACTTACCACTGGTTATTCGATATTCTTTGAAGAGCATATTTCAATTTGCCAATGTCATTTGCGAACCCATATGCTGTGTTTTAATATGACATTGATATAAACAAAGTGAGAATCCATTTCAAAATCTAAACCAAAGCAGTCAACAGAACGGAAGCTTCTTAACCCTCTCCATACGAACGGCGAAAGAGACGACGTTAACAGCGTTTCACCCCAATTACCATCATCAAAATATTGCAAGCGGAAGGCTCTTATACTGAAGAGGTGAATGTTGACAAAGAATACCACAATTCTGACGACGGAAGCTAAAGGTTGGGTCATTCAGACACCCACTGGACATCCGAGGGGTCTGTGTAGAGGAGAAGAGAGAACTGGCCGTACTGAGTGAGTTAATATCCGCTGAAGCGTAACAGGATAATTGTAACTGACTTGTATTTGAGTGGAAATCAATAAATCAAAATAATATATGTTAAAAGTGTCTCCCCACATATATATCAGCGAAAGATATGTTTTATTTCCATTAACAACTGTGACAGTTCTTTTCTCCATAATTCCTTTTGCATTTTGTCATTTTTAACAAATCTGATATGGCCTCCGAAAAAAAAAGTTGGTAATATTGCCTGAAGGTTTGCATTTCCAATATTGTTTATTAAGTTACAGTCTAGATATTAATTTAATGTACTTTTGATGAAACAGATTTTTGGCCTGACGCCTATTCATTACTGATGCATTGAATTCGTGTCAGTAGTTGCTTTCTAAAGGACTTTCTCCATACCTTGTGACTAAGCCATTCAGGAATTATTCTTAGAGGTTACTAATTGTCTGATTGTTTGTCAGGTTAGAATTAATGTCCAATTTTCTATGACGATATGTAAATAATTTTGGTAACGCAACTATTTTAGAAATTGGGCCATGTGAAATGTCCTTCCACTTGCCAATTTCTCCACACACACACACACACACACACACACGCACACACAGAGCACACACACACACACACACACACACACACATACCACACATACACGCAGAGCAAACACACACACATTCAAAACACACCACACCACATACACACACACACACACACACTATAACTCTCATTCTATTGGCCATATTGGGCACTTTCAGGTGACTCAGTACTTTTAGAGCACGTGATACACGACTTTTAATTTTTCTTGATAAACGGTGAACGGGTACCAATTATGCCGATGATCAGAAAACATGGACAAGATAGAGAAGCAGAAACAGAGCCAACTAAGCACGTTACCTTTGGAACCAGTAACCTTAGAACGTTTCAAAACTGGCAACTCGGAGAGAATTTGCGTAAACTGATCGCAAAACATAGATAAAACAACAAAGAAAACATGCAAGGAGCACGTGCCGATCACCTGACCTTTTGTAGACTCCAAAGCACGAGAGGCACCTAGGGGGAAGCAAGTGATACCACTGAAGAGCACTCGGTGGTTTGAGTTAAAAGGCTGGCTGGTGCAAATCAAAGGCACTTGGCAGATGTGAGAGATTTGTTATCACCTTGTCCTTTCTCTGTTTTTTTTTTTTTTTTTTTCCCTTCATTTTTTTTAAAACTGTGCTATGCACTTATTCACCATTTTACCTTTAATCATTGAAACTGACTGTGCTCCCTCTCCTTCATTCAGTCGCTCATTTGCTGATTCATTTGCAGGTTGCTATCTCTGCTTTCTGATATCGTGATGATGGTTATAGTTCAAGATGATTTATCACCCCCCCCCCCCGCCCCTCAAGAAGAGAGAAAGAGAGAGAGAGAGAGAGAGAGAGAGAGAGAGAGAGAGAGAAAGAGAGAGGTTGTGTGTGTACTAGTCTTTATGTGTGTGTGTGTGTGTGTGTGTGTGTGTGTGTGTGTGTGTGTGTTTGCGTGTGTGCATGCGTGTGTGCATGTATGTGTGTGCGTGCGTGTGTGTGTATGTGTGTGTGTGTGTGTGTGTGTGTGTGTGTATGCGTACGTGTGTTTGTGTGTGTGTGTGTGTGTGTGTGTGTGTGTGTGTGTGTGTGTGTGTGTGTGTGTGTGTGTGTGTGTGTGTGTGCACGTGTGTGATTGTGGATGTGTGTGTGCGTGTGCATATCAACGTGTATAATTATCAGTATAAAAAAAATCCGTGCATATGTGCATGTGTGTCTGTCTGTCTCCCTCACCCCTCTCTCAATCTCACCCAAGTTTCCGATCATTCTAATTTCCGCTTCATATTGCTATCTGTATGTCTAAGGAGGATGGTGTGTGTTGCTATTTGCGTCTGGGTCTCCTAATTATGATGTCACTTTAATATGTGCCTCTTGCGAGAACTGATAACGGCAAATGATGACGATGATATGGATGATGACTGGCAACACGTAAGGTAACAGATACAAAGAAAAAGAAGAAAAAAGCGGTGTGAGCACCTGTGTGTGTGTGTGTGTGTGTGTGTGTGTGTGTGTGTGTGTGTGTGTGTGTGTGAGAGAGAGAGAGATAGAGAGAGAGAGAGAGAGAGAGAGAGGGAGAGAGAGATGACACTTTGATACTTTGACATTTTAATTGACATTAACTGCAAAGTTCTTATGTCAAAGGGGGCACAGTATTTTTTTCAATCGAAAGTACTAATTTATAGAGGCTACAACACGAACAGAGAGAGGTAAACACAAGAATATCACGTTCGCAGTGATGTGGGTTTTTTTAATAATTTTTTTTTAGCCTTCTCTCCTCTTCTTAATTCAACTGTAAGGAGTTCTGTGCCACAAGATCAACATTTTGCAGGTTATTACTTCCAAATCGTGTGAACACACACAGACACAGAAATAAACTTGCACATACGCATGATATTCACACACAGCGCGTCCAGCTGCATTTACACACACACACACACACACACACACACACAACACATTCTTACACATACCTGCACGCGCTCGCACGTGCACGGACTAAAAACACCCCCAGCACGAACGCGCACCTGTCTAATCACAGACATTTTCACTATCCACGAATGTGTGGGAATAGTGAATAAAATGGGTAGTAGCGCGTGGCGTGTTCTTGTTGGTCTCTCACAGCCAATCACCCGTGGAACAAGACAGCCTAATGGTAGCCTAATTTGGGCCCAAAACAGTGATTACGTTTATTATTTCTTAAATTCAGAATTAATTCTTCAACCCAGTTACGTTAACTATTTCATGTTAACATCACTCCTCTTTTATATGTGATAAACAGGCCAATTTCAACAGTGCTAGACAATCCACATGATAAAATGAATTATTGCCACAGTTCCTTTTATCACACTCAGTGACAAAGCAGTTACAGAGTTCCCCACACCGATTCGAACTGGAGGAAACAGACACTGACACTGAGACAGTGAGTGTCACAGTTCTTATTCACCACACTGACGAATCATACACAATCGCACAGATTGCCCGATAGACAATATTTTCCTATGAAATTAACATGCATTAAGTTCTCTCATAATTAGTTATTTCATACACTTTCACTTATATGTCTGTGAGTACAGAGTATAGTGGACTTGTTTTTTAATCTCCGACAAGCGACAAATATGGACTGGCTGAACAAGAAAACCACCGTAATTTTTAAAGTCAATATATTTTGCTGTCACAGTGCAAGACAGCCAGACAATGAAAGAAAAAAAAGCTACCAGCCTTTTGTCTGCGACAGCAGCAGGCTATTTAAAAAAATAGAAAAAAAGGGCAGGGGTCACAGAAGACAGAAGTGGAAGGAAGCTACTGACATCGTAAGAACAGTCATGTACCTCATGATCTCTCTCTCTCTCTCTCTCTCTCTCTGCGCTCTTCTGACCTTCTCATAGTCTGGCTTGATGCCTTTTCTCATGTGTGTGTGTGTGTGTGTGTGTGTGTGTGTGTGTGTGTGTGTGTGTGTGTGTGTGTGTGTGTGTGTTTCTCAACCTATCCAACATCTTTTTTTTCTTTTAAACTCCTTCTTCTTCGTCTTTCTCCTTTTCCCTCTTCGTTCGTGGGTTGCGTCTCCCACGTTTTCGCTCGTTTACACGAGTGGGCTTTTACGTATATGACAGTTCTTTCCCACCCCCCACCCACTCCGTTTTCGGGGATACATACTAGGTATGTTTTTGTTTCCATAACTCACCGAACGTTGATATGGATTGTGGGATAGTTTTACGTGCGTGTTTGATCTTCCGCATGCGTATACACAAGAAGGGGGTTCAGGCACTAGCAGGTCTGCTGCATCTGTTGGCCTGGGAGATAGGGGGAAAAAAAAAGTCTCCACCCTTTACCCACCAGGCGCCTTGACGGGGATCCGAACCCGATACCCTCAGACTGAAAGTCCAACGCCTTAGCCACTCGGCTGTTGCTTTCTCTTTATTTGTCATTTATATTATGTGTCCCTGCAGAGGCCATTTTCACTTTTAGCAAACTCTTACTCTCTCTATCCCCCTCTTAATTTCTCTCTCTGTCTCTGTCTATCTGTCTGTCTGTCTGTATCTCGCTTTCTCTCTCTCTCTCTCTCTCTCTCTCCCATTTCTATCTCTTTCTCCCTCTCTCTTCGTGTCTGTCTGCATGTGTATTGATATGTGTGTACTTGTGGACATGAGGGTATTTCTAGAAGTAATTGATAAGATATGTGTGAGTGTTCGTATGTGTGCGTATGTGTGTATGTGTATGTGAGAGGAGACACACACACACACACACACACAGAGAGAGAGAGAGAGAGAGAGAGAGAGAGAGAGAGAGAGAGAGTCTGCTTGACAGAGCGCAGCACGTGTATGTGTTTGTGTTCCCGTCTGCCTGGTCTGGTATTCCCAATGGCCTGAAACAGTTTTTGTTTTCACTCCTCCCCGCAATCCATGGGATATCTGTTTAAAATGTCAGTTTGTCAGGAAACCGAGCCAAGCTCTTTCTGATGGGTTCAGCCCTCTGTGAATCAAACCAGACAAGCAAACAAACAGACAAACAAGTTGCCAAGTACACAGCGGGCAAAGAGTGCTCTGTACAAACTGAAAAAAACACACACAAAAAAAACCAATAACAAAAAAAACCCCACGACCCCAAAATGCTCAGTACAAAGTATAGATTCTTTCTTTTTCCTTTCTTTTCTTTTTTTTTTTTGGTTTTGTTTTTTCAAACTTATCATATTAGACACAATAACATAACAGAATAGAGAGAAGTAGTGGTGGATAAAAAAAAGAAGCAGGAGGAGGAGGAGGAGAAGAATAAGAATAAGACGACGACGAGTACGAGAAAGAAGAAGAAGAAGAGGAGAAGATGATGATGAAGAAGGAGAACAAAGGGAGAGAGAGAGAGAGAGAGAGAGAGAGAGAGAGAGAGAGAGAGAGAGAGATGTGGGTGGGAAAGAGAGAGAGAGAGAGAGAGAGAGAGAGAGAGAGAAACAGAGACAGAGACAGACAGACAGACAGACAGACAGACAGACACACACACACACACACACACACACACACACACACACACACACACAGAGGTGTCTCTGCATGACGTCTTGGCATCGTCACCGTCACCACCACCACCACCACCACCGCAATCATCATCGTCGTCGTCGTCGTCGCCGTTGTTGTCATCATCGTCGTCGTGGTGACCGTCATCATCGTTATCTTGAAATCAGCTCCTTGAGTGAGACCAGTCTTTGTGTGCTCTGTAACGGTCGTTCAACTGTCTGACAGGTTGAAGGAGTGTCTGCACCTGTTTGACAGAGACAGACCTGGTAACAGTGGAGATACAGGCCATTAGAGAGGGTGGATGGATGGGAGAGAGATGGAGGGGTGGATGAAGGGGGCGGGGGTGTTCGAGTTCTTTCTTTTCCTCAACTTCTTTCTTTCTTTCATTTTCTTCCTTCCCTCCTTAATTCCTCCCTCTATTTCTTTCTTTCTTTCGTTTTGTTTATTTCACCGCCAAGGCACGGATTCCATAGTAAGGTGCTTCTTTCCCTTTACTCTTTCTTTCTTTTCTTTTTTGTTTTTTTTTGTGCTTACTTTCTTTCATTCTTTCTTTCCTTTCTATTCCTCTTTCTTTTTCTTTTATTTTTTCTTCTTTCTTTTTTCTCTCATTTCTCTCTCTCTCTCTCTCTCTCTTTTTTTTTTTTATTCTTTCGTTTCTTTTTTTTCCCTTTGTCTCTTCATTTCTTTTTCTACTGTGTTCTTCATTTATTTTTCCTTTATCTTCTTCCATCATCTCTAGTCCATGAACTAACACCTTGAAGACCACAACACAGCAATAATCATAATCATCATAATGCCATTTGCGTACTCAAAATCAAAGAAAAAAAAGTACAGAAGAAAATGCACACCATTTAATTGATATTTTCCAGAATGTTTGGCTCATGCTCGGCTTATAATCTTTTTTTATCAGAGATTGACAAAAGCTTACAGTTAGGTCAACAGGCGAAGTGAGAACTGTATAATTAATGGTTTCTTCACTGCAATGAAAATTCGTTTACAACTTAGTATTTTGTAAAAAGGACAATGACTCTCAAACTGGGAGGGAAAGTTACACTGACTTTTACTGATGAAGCATTGGGAGATAGTTGGCCTTTAGAGATCATTCCAGCGCCGACTGTCCTAAAACACCTCTAGGCCGATAGAGTAGGGATGTAACTTGGGCAAGAGGGTTTTTAGGACAGTCGGTGCTGGAATAGTCCCCAAAGGCCAACTAGCTCGCAGAGCTGTAACTTGGGCAAGACATTCCCCACTATAATCACATTCTAACCCAGGTGCTAGGGACAACAGTTGCCTCCTCTCCTCCCCTGGTCTTATGGTCATGGTCGGGCACGATTGACACTATCATACATCCAGGGTGGTGCATTCCTGACGGAAAGGTCACACGACAGCCTGCCTGGAGCAAACCGGTGCGGTATCTAGAATCTGCACTGGTGGCAAGGTGGCAGAGCACTGTCTAACAGAGACCTGATAATGCATAGGGAGGCAGGTAGGTATACGATAGGAAAGAGTAAAAGTCAAAGATTAACAGTCTAGCATTCGCTGTGAAACACAGAGACAGTGTGTGTGTGTGTGTGTGTGTGTGTGTGTGTGTGTGTGTGTGTGATGCACTTTCCGGTACAGCAGCCTGTTCGTACCATTGTTGGATTTCACGCCCTTGTCAAATCTGGCATGTATGATCGCCAGTCGTGTCCGACTATGACCACCAGAACAGCAGATAATGCATCTACTGTCCTGATTATCTGGGCTACAATTTGATTTTAGTGGAGAGTGTCTTGCCCAAGTTATGTCCCCACTCTCTCGGTCAAGAGAGTTTTAGGACAGTCGGCGTTGCGATGGCTCCCAAAGGCCGACTAGCCCCCAAGGCTGCAGCACTAAGAGCCAGAGCAATCTTGCCTCCTGATTTGAGAGTCATGGTCCTTCACAAAAGACTAAGCTGTTAGTGACTTCCCGTTGCAGTGGAGAAACCATTGATCATACAGCTCTCACTTTGCTGTTGGCCAAACTGTAAGCTTATGTTAATCTGTGATATAAACCGAGTGTCAAATCTGGCAAGCCAGATAAACCACAGGGTCTATGCAGACTAGCCTGCAATGAATTGCAATAAACTTCAGCTGGTCAAAACTGATCATGTCTGGTCGGAGTTTACCACCACTACAACCCCTCGCTCGTAGGGGATACAGGGAGGGGGGGTCACTCTGGCAATGAAGTCTGGTGATAAATTTGGTCAAATCTGTACCAGTACAGGTTATCGAAGTAATACTCGCCCACGTTTTGTTCAGTTCATGTATAACAGAGAGGGGTGAGGGTCAGTACAGACTTACCCAGAACGACCCCCCTTCCTTTTTTCAATAACTTCATTCAACCCACAAAAGGGGGGTAATTTCCACCTGCGGAGGTGGGGTGGAGGGGGGACGGGTCCATCTTAACTAACCATAAATGATCCCGGTGGACCCGGGGGTAGTAAAACCCAGCAAGGGATAGTTTGAGGCTGGAGTGATGGCCTAGGAATCGAGAGAATATGAGCGCGCTGGTTAGAATCACAGCTCAGTCGCCAGTATTTTCTCCCCATCCACTAGACCTTGAGTGGCTGTCTGGACGCTAGTCATTCGGATGAGACGATAAACCAAGATCCCGTCTGCAGCATGCACTTAGCGCACGTGAAAGAACCCACGGCAACAAAAGGGTTGGCAAAATTCTGTAGAAAAAATCCACTTCGATAAGAAAAAGAAATAAAACTGCAAGTAGAAGAAGAAAATAAAATAAAAAAATAAATAAAAGGATGGCACTCTCAGTGTAGCGACGCGCTCTCCATGGGAAGAGCAGCCCGATTTTCACACAGAGGAATCTGTTGTGACAAAGAAAAAAACAGAGAAATACAAATACACCGGTGCTTTGAGAAAAAAAAAAGAAAAAAAAAAGAAAAAAAGTTAGGGATCACGACGCCGAAGTCTCATAGCCATTCAGTTTTCAGAGGCATGTCTTAGGTTTATGTGCACTTGTGCCATTGCTTTCCAAGCTGCTTTTTTTTTTTCATTTCTTTATCACATTCTCCAGGATCGAGGTTGACAGTTTTTCAACCCTGATATGGCCCTATGAGGTCGGCTGATCTATAAGCAAGAATAATATGCAATGGTGGTTCAGTCAGGACTGAAGTGTAATGACACCATCAACTGACTTTGTAGTCAAAGTTTTTTGTTTTTTTTGTTCCCGGACTTTCTTGGGTCGACCACCGTTTTATTATGTATATATATAAATTCATTACGACATTCAGAATAGATGGGGAAAAATGTGAACATAAGCAATAACAGATGTAAGTGATTATGTTGATATATATATATATATATATATATATATATATATATATGTATGTATATATAGTTCATTACACAATCAAACACATGAATCATTTTATGGTTTTTAGTGACAATATATAAAGTCACAGACACAAACACATACACAGAAACATAAGCACACGCACACGCACACGCACACACACACACACACACACACACGTTTTGCTATGTCATTCTTTGACTTTGTAGTCAAAGTTAATGTCTTTGACTATACGACAGATGATCCATAACATGGAAAGCAGCAACATTCATATTGCGTTGTTGAATAACCAGAATCGTGGCAATCGTCACCTGGCGGATGAAGCATGAGGGATTGAGGGTCTCGGGCCCGATCTCTGTGTGTGTGTACGTGTGTACGTGTGTGTGTGTGTGTGTGTGTGTGTGTGAGAGAGAGAGAGAGAGAGAGAGAGAGAAAGAGAGAAAGAACATATGGAAACAAAGAGAGTTGTCCTTGGTACAACTCTCTCTCTCTCTCTCTCTCTCTCTCTCTCTCTCTCTCTCTCTCTCTCTCTCTCTTTCTCTCTGTGTATGCGTGTGTGCCGTGGAAGCTGCGATACGTAGCCTAGAAATGAGTGTGTGGAGGAGAGGGGGGGGGGTGAGGGGGGGGGGGTAGAGGGGGTGCAGGGTAATGTGTGTGTGTGTGTGTGTGTGTGTTTTGGGGCTCATGTACGTTTATGTGTATTTGATTGTGCTTTCATATCTGTGAAACTGCATGTTTGGTGCATATCTGTTATGCATATGTGTGCGTATGTGTGAATCTGTGTCTGCATGTTTTACATCTTTTTTGCTTATTTATCATCATTGTTGTCTTTTTTATTTATTTATTTTATTTTATTTATTCATTTTTTTGTACGCTTATAGTTGACTTCATCACGTTTTTGCGCCTTATAAATATTATTATTATTATTAGTAGTAGTTCTTTATTTATGTATTTATCCATTATTATATTTATTTATTTATTTACTTATTTCTTTTTATTTTATTTTATTTTATTTTTAATTATTTTTATTTTATTATTTTATTTTATTTTATTTTATTTTTCTCAAATCCTCACTGAGCGCGTTGGGTTACGCTGCTGGTCAGGCATCTGCTTAGCAGATGTGGTGTAGCGTATATGGATTTGTCCGAACGCAGTGACGCCTCCTTGAGCTACTGATACTGATACTGATACTGATACAATCCTTTGCTCCTTGCAAAAATTCTGAATGAAAGTTCACCGGAACATCGAAGACAGATTATCTTGTATATACATTAAAAAGACGCAGGCTTATGGTAAGATGCTCTTGCCTGAGAGATCATTCCGAACAGAGCACCCTGTTGTGATCAAAGAGTACTACACTACACTACACTACACTACACTACACTACACTACACTACACTGTAACAGCGCAACACAGTACAGTCCAGTCTGTTATTAATATTATTACATAGTTTCATGATTAATCTTTTGGCCAATGTTGTTAAACTTTGCTTTCTTTATTTGTGTTTCGTCATTGTGAGGGTGGGGTGGGGCTGGGGATAGGAGTGTGTGGGGGAATGGATGGACTGAGAGAAAGAAAAGAAGGCCATTGAGGTGGTGAGCTGGGTAGAGAGGTGGGGGGGGGGGGGAGGAGAATGGGGGAGATGGGTGGGTGGGGAGGGGTCGGGGGATATAACTTGCAGGGGATCAGTGAGTTCGTGCACTCCTGTTCTCACCACCTGTTCTCAGGTGAGAGAGTGAACACCTGAAAGGAAGCATACAGCAGAAACGGGGAGGAGGGGGAAGAAGGAGAAAGGTGAGCAGTGGGAGCGGAGGAGGAGGAGGAGGAGGAGGAGGAGGAGGAGGAGGGCGTGGTGGGGGGTGGGGGTGGGGGTGGGGTGAAGGAATGAGAGAAACTGGTCTGGAAGTGGAGGTGCTGGGGGATGGAGGGTGTGCGGGGAATGAAGGAAGGGGGGCGGGGTGGTGGTTGGCAAAGGTGGTGGGTGGTGTGGTCTGGTGCAAAGTGGATGTGTAAAGGACAGGGGGCGGGGTGGGTGGGAGTGGGAGTGGGTGTGGGTGGGAGAGTGGGTGTAGAGATAAGGAGAAGGAGAAGAAGAAGAAGAAGAAAGATGAAAGCGAGGCAGATATAACTGCGGGATAGGTTTGCATCATCATCATCATCATCATCATCATCATCGCTTTGAACGTTTTGTTCTTTGTGTGAGTGTTTTGGCTAATGTGTGTAAACAACTCAGTCTATAAATAACCCTGATTCGGTTGTGTGTGTGCGTGTGGGTGAGGGGTGGGCGCGTGCGTGTGCTTGTGTGTGTATGTGTGTGTATGTTGTATATATATATATATATATATATATATATATATATATATATATATATATATATATATATATATATACGAGATGTCTGTGTGTGTGCGTGTGTGCGTGTGTGTGTGTGTGTGTGTGTGTGTGTGTGTGTGTGTGTGTGTGTGTGCGCGTGCGCACGCGCGCGCGCGTGTGTGTTTGTTTGTGTGTGTGTGTGTGTGTGTGTGTGTGTGTGTGTGTGTGTGTGTGTGTGTGTGTGCGGGGTACATTTTAACAAATCCCCCTTTTTTTTTTAAATGCTTCGTCTTTCAATACCAAATCAGGACTGAACAAAAAGAAAAAAAAAAAAAAAATCACACCGCTCGCTGCAAATCCTCCGGATCAAACCGGAATTACGGATCGTGTATGTTTTATTTCGGTTAGCCTCCAAATCTGCAAGATATTCTCGGTTTGTTACCGGTTCGTTTCCAGATAACGTTTATATTTCCGGGATGAGCGTTTGGTTGCAGTTTTCAGACAGCATGACATTTTATTTCTTATCCACAGTTAATAAAAGAGAAGAAATGGAAATTTCGGATAGAACACGCAGAGTGACAATAACAACAGAATCGAAGTATTAACTGCTGACGAATATTTTAAAAAGGATACTGAATTGATTAGATATGAACATGCTTGAAAAAATTCTAGTCGACGAAATTTTCTTTGTCAAATTTCTTTCCTGAAAAGTCGGTCAATGTGTGAATCGTTTTGCATACGTTGGCTACTTTTGTTATAAAGTGATAAAGTGCCTGTGTGGTGCGGTGAAGGCGGGGAAAAATTGGAAGTAGATTTTAAGTTCGACAAATACGAACGTATACCTGTGATTTGTTTGAATATTAGTGAAATGTAGATCCTATGTGGTTGAAACTTTTTATAGCACAAACCAGCGCAAAGTTTCAATAGATCTGCACTGATACATTTTTTGACGGCGAATTTAAAAAAACATTATTTGGACCAACTTACGCAGTTTACGCAATGTCATCGTCTTAATTTGTTGATAAAAAAAACAACAACAAAAAAACCCCAAAAAACCCCAAACAAAACAACAACAACAACAAAAAAACAACACCTAAGGTAGGAGGTAATTGAAAATCTCTTTTGTGTGTGTGTGTGTGTGTGTGTGTGTGTGTAGAGCGTTTGTTAAATAAATAATAATAATGGTATTTATATAGCGCTGAATCTTGTGCAGAAACAAATCAAAGCGCTTTCGCACCAGTCATTCACACGCATGCATAACTCTAAAACTGTAGAAACTAAAGACAAGGAAGGGCAGGCAAGGGAGGCTATTTTGGGAAGAGGTGGGTTTTAAGGCCAGACTTGAAAGAGCTGAGTGTGGAGACTCGACGAAGCGAAAGAGGAAAGAGGAAAGAGGAAGTTCATTCCAATCGCAAGGTCCAGAGTCCAGTTTGTTACTAGTTATTGAAGCCATAGGGCCATAGCTGACAATAATCATCTTTGCTGGAAACTTACAGAACAAAGGAACCATTTTTTATTTGCTTTTTTTTTTTTAATGGAGTTTGTGATCCTCGTTCATTTTTTGTCTTCAAATGGTGTGTATGTTTTTTTGTTTTTTTTATGTGATTTTTTTCCTTTTCTCTTATATGCGAATTAAAAATGAATAAATATGTTTATTTATTTATTTATTTTTTAAAGATCCACGTTTGTTTGGTTTACATACCAGACGTTGAATATAATTTTGAAGGTGACAAAAATATTTTTAAGGTATAAGAGAGAGAGAGAGAGAGAGAGAGGTGAAAAGAGCACCCCCTCCCATCCCCCAAAACAAACAAACAATTAACCCCCCCAAAAAAAAACAACAACAAAACAACAACACACAAACAAAAACAAAACAAAAACAAACAACTTTTTTCTTTCATGGTTCGTCTGAAACAAAATCCTGTTTCCTTTTCTATACTCTACACTGATTTCTATCTTTTGAAGTACACAGTGCTTGATTATCTTGGTAGAGAAACACTGCCTCAAAGATACTGATATTTTTCTGCACAAATGAGAGAGAGAGAGAGAGAGAGAGAGAGAGAGAGAGAGAGAGAGAGAGAGAGAGAGAGAGAGACACACACACACACACACACACACACACACACACACACACACACACACACACACACACACACAGAGACAGTTACAGAGACAGAAACAGAGACAGAGATTTCTTTTTCACAAAATAAAGAAAAAATAGAAAGAAAGAAAGAAAGAAAGAAGAAGAAGAAAAAAAAAAATGATTGAGCAATCCCGACAGTAGCTCCTATGTTTTCTTCATTCCTTCAAGGGTGATCAGATATTGAAGACAGTTAAAACAATTTGATATCCTTTTTTTCTCTCTAAGCCAGTGTCAAGATGTACTGCTGTATCCATTGTTAGAAAACACAGCGTACGGCATAGATAAAGCAATGCGTTCAATATGATAAAGCAGATTAAAAAGAAAAAGGGTGTGGAATGATAAAAAAAAGAAGCAAATATCACAAATTATATCAGCAGGGCTTTTGCACACACACACACACACACACACACACACACACACACACACACACACACACACACACACACACACACACACACACACACACACACACACACACACACACACAGAGGGGTGGGGGTGGGGGAGTGGGGGGGGGGGGCGAGAGTTCCTTTGCTGATGACCAACATCCAAAGTGATCAAAGGCGGATGCATGATGTACATGCTTGAACATCATTTTGCCCTCATCATTTTCACCGAGGTAAGGTGAATAGGAAAACGGTGTACTTCATAGTTACTGACATAGCTAATAAGCATATGGGCGAATCAATCATATCAATAAATCAGCTTGAATAAAATTGCTACTCCCCCACCGCTCCCGCTCCCTCTCTGTGCCTCACTCTCTGTCTCCTCTCTATCTGCTCTGTCTGTCTGTCTGTCTCTGTCTCTGACTCTGTCTCTCTCTCTCTCCCACTGCCTGCACTATGAGTCTTGGTCTGGGTCTGAGTCTAAGTCTCTCTCTCCTTCACTTTCTCTCTCTCCAATTCCCTGCACTCTGAGTCTCAGTCTTGGTCTGTCTAAGTCCCTCTCTGTCTGTGTGTCTCTGTCTGTGTCTCTGTCTGTCTGTCTCTGTCTGTCTGTCTATCTGTCTAAGTCTCTCTCTGTCTCTGTGTCTCTGTCTGTGTGTCTCTGTCTATCTGTCTAAGTCTCTCTCTGTCTCTGTGTCTCTGTCTGTGTGTCTCTGTCTATCTGTCTCTCTCTTTCTCTCTGTGTTGCACTGTCTCCCACTCCTTGCACTCTGAGTTTTAGTCTGGGTCTGAGTCAAAGTCCCTCTCTATCTGTCTCTCTCTCTCCCCCCCCTCTCTCTCTCTCCCCCCCTCTCTCCCTCCCCCCCCTCTCTCTGTGTTGCATTGTCCTCCATTCTCTGCACCCTGTGCCGTCAAACTGTCAGTTGATATCAACAAAACAGGTACAGAGCAGTTTTTATCTGGCACACAGTTAACCTGGTGTTGCCAAGGTACCCAACGTCCCCCTGCATTCAAACAGTTCTGTTCACTGTATAAGTACCCAAAAAAGAGAAAAAGAAGAAAAGAGAAAGAAAGAAAAAAAAAGAGAAAAAAAAGAGAGAGAACGACACCACTACAGCGGAACATAAAAGAACTCTTACAGGAAAAAAAATAATAAAGATGTTCATGCCATGATGATGATGATGATGCCAACATTATCGCGCATACACACAGAGCTGTCTTGCTTTCATCTCCCCCCTCGCCCCCTCCCCCACACCCCCGCCACCCTCCACTCTCGCTCCTACTCCTGTCCCCACACCCCTCCCCTCTCTTCTTTCTTTCTCTTTGTGCCATCCCCCACCCCTCAACCCCATCATCTTTACCCATTCACCTCTCAGTGCAACCCTGCTCCTCACCCCTCGCCCCGTCTCCCCCCCCCCCCCCCAGCTATTCCAATGCCACCATAGTACAGTGTCGCTCCCCTCCCCATTCATTCCCCAACCCCCTTACCCCCTTGCTAATCCCCCTTTCCTCTTCTTGTATGCATGCTTCCTCCCAAGAAGAGCTCTCTCTCTCTCTCTCTCACCTTAGAACAGGTGGTGAGAACAGTGCGTGAACTCATTGATCCCCCATCCATGGACGGGTGCAACAGCAGACGAGTGGTTAAAGCTTGGGCATTGTGGAGCATTGTGTGCTTCCCTATCCTGGCGAAGGTCCTTGGTTCGATCCTGGTATTAACAACGTCTGGTAGGTTCAGGGTGGAGACTGTTTTACCGATCTTCCAGGTCCGGTCACAGAGCACGACTGCAGACATTAATCACCTTCGTGAGTATACGCATGCAGAAAATAAGAAACAAAACAATCCAAAAAACAAACACACGCACGCACGTTTAAGATCCCGTTATCCATGTCGTCATTCGGTAGATTATGGAAACGCGAACATACCCAGCAGTTGCAGCCCACGAACGCAGAAACAAAAAAACAACAAACAACAACAACAAAAAAAACACAAACAAACACACACACACAAAAACAAACAAACAACAACAACAACAAAAAGAAGCAGAAAAACCCCAAAACACAAAAACAAAACAAAAACAAAACAAAAAACAACAACGAAAAGAACAAAAACAAAAACATAAAAATAACAAACAAAACGAAACAAACAAACAAAAAACAACAACCCCAAAAACAAAAAAAACAAAACAAAAACAAAAACGAACAAACAAAAAAATCCACACCAAACAACAACAAAAAAACAACAAAAACAAAACAAAACAAACCAAACAACAGCAACAAGAACAACAAACAAAAAACAACAAGAAGAAAACAGCAAGCAAACAATCAAACAAACAAAAAAACCAACCAAACCTTGATACCCAACGTTAGATTCCTCCTTCCATTCGTCCTGTCTTCATCACCCCCCCCCCACACACACACACACACACCTCCGTTCCCACCCTTCCCATTGGAACAGATCAAGTTCGGTGTGCTCAGTATTCTCGAGGGAGACAACGAGGGGCTGTTTCTGGCATTTTGGTTTCCTTTGGTGCCATGTAAACATCACACGGGTGTCACAGTTCTAAATTTATAGG
Source organism: Babylonia areolata (assembly GCF_041734735.1). Classification (NCBI taxonomy): domain Eukaryota; kingdom Metazoa; phylum Mollusca; class Gastropoda; order Neogastropoda; family Buccinidae; genus Babylonia; species Babylonia areolata. The sequence goes on along the minus strand of NC_134884.1, from coordinate 36,360,939 downwards.
GTGATTTCTCTCTGGTTCTTTCTTTTTTTTCCTTTGGGGGAGTATGGGAGGGTGGGGATGGGGTCTCGGGCGTAGGGAGAGTGGGGGGTGGGGGGGGGGGTATAAGGGGGTAGTTTGTTTTTCTGTCTGTCTGTGTCTCTGTTTGCTTGTCTGTCTCTCTGTTTCTGTCTCTGTTTGTCTCTGCCTCTGCCTCCGTCCCTGTCTTTGTGTCTGTGCCTGTGTCTCATTCTGTGTGTGTGTGTGTCTCTCATGCGTGTTTTTTTTTCACATGGTGATATGAACATGTTGCTTACGTCATTAAACCATTTGACTCTTCTCTCCTCTGTTTGATGTCTCAAAATAATGTTTTTCATGTTTCCCATCAGAAAGAGGAAAAACAACGATAATTTAAGATGTCAGAAATCATATTTTACTGGGACATAATGATTTTTTTTTCCACTTCACTGTTATTGCAATTTGATGTTGCTCGTGGTAAGAAGAAGGCGGTATTTTCATTTGTTTATCATTAGCGTTATCTGTGTTGTCATTTGACAGCTTTTGTTCATCTCATGTCTATGTTGCATCAAAATTGGGGGTACTCGTTGAGTCGTAGGGGTCCTATCTTCGTTGAGAAGAGGGGAGGACACTAAGATGCGAACACCGTAACGTTTACCAAATGATATATTCTTGGTGCAATGAAGGAATGGGAAGGGAAGGGAAAGAGGGTATAGGGGAAAGGGGGACGCATGGTAGTGCAAGGGGACTTAGGAAGGCTGGACAGGGACTGCATGTGTGTGTGTGTGTGTGTGTGTGTGTGTGTGTGTGTGTGCGAGCGCGCTTAGAGTTGACTTTATGAAGATTTTGCGTCTTATAAATATTATTATTATTAGTTGTAGTATTTTTATGTATTTATCTATTATTTTTTATTTTCATTTTATTTATTTATTTTTTAATTTAATTCAATTTATTTTTATTATGTTTATTATAATTTTTGTTATTTTATTTCATTATTATTATTATTATTATTATTAATATTTTATTATGAAAAAAAATTCTCAAGGCCTGACTAAGCACGTTGGGTTACGCTGCTGGTCAGGCACCTGCTTGGCAGATGTGGTGTAGCGTATATGGATATAAGCGCGTTGGGTTACGCTGCTGGCCAGGCATCTGCTTGGCAGATGTGGTGTAGCGTATATGGATTTGTCCGAACGCAGTGACGCCTCCTTGAGCTACTGAAACTGAAACTGAAACTGAGCTAATATTCAACAGTTCCATTGCGCGTGCTTCGTGAAACTAATTCGTTCTAAGATAAAGGCAGCTACTGTACTTGTTCTTGTTGCTTATAGTCCAGCCGACCGCACAGGGCCACATCAGGGCTGTCAAACCATATAAATGCTCAACCACGTCAACACAAAACTGTCACATCTACCAAAAAAAACCCACTAAGACAAACCCAGAAAACACAGTTCATGACACAGTATCCCAACCATTTACCTCTTTATGGCAAATAAGACGAGGCCATGCTGAGGACGCCAGCCATTCCGCTTAATTTATCATCCTCAGATAACAAAACATCGAAAACAAAAGGAAAAAAACAAAACAAAAAACCCCAACCAAAATAACTTCAAAGCCAAACAAAAAATTAAATAAACGAAAGGCCACATAGGCAAATAACACTGCAGAATGAGTAGCTAGTGCCCATCCTAGTATTTACATCTCACTACCTAATAGCCAGAGCAAAACAGCACATATAGTACATCACAGACTGCGGAAAAGAGAAAAAAAAAGTGCCATGGCTTGTTTGAAAAGTTTCAGTTTCAGTTTCAGTAGCTCAAAGAGGCGTCACTGCGTTCGGACAAATCCATATACGCTACACCACATCTGCCAAGCAGATGCCTGACCAGCAGCGTAACCCAACGCGCTTAGTCAGGCCTTGAGAAAAAATATTTATTATTTTTTTTTAATGTATTTATCTTTTATTTATTCACCGTTTTTTTTTTTCTTTTTTTAATTATTATTATTTTTTAAAGAAAAGGAAATGGACTGGGAAGGCTGAAAAATGAGACAACAGTGAAGAAAGAAAAAAAAAAAGAGGCAGAAACAAAGAGAGTGATAGAAAAGGGGAAATTTTTGTTACATAATTTCCAGAAGGCGAGGATGCTATTTATACTGAAAGACCCCTGGTATTGCCACGCGGGAGGGCAGCTACTGTAGAGAATATCCCTTAACCCTTTCACCGCCAAGCTCGCATTTATGCACAGGCGTGGTAGAAGACCCATGTCACTGAAAGGTGACCATTCATTGGTCTGTTATCCATGAACCTACTGCTCTTAATGTACGGTGGTAGGATCGGCCATATTTTCAATACATCGCAGGGGAAATCCCCAGCTGTTCTTAGCTACTGTCTTTTCTGTGTTTATACTACAAAGGGAATTTTGTACTCTAAACTGACTGGCGTTGAAAAGGTTAATAAAAGTGAGTGTGATTATCCCATTTTGTTAAGTGGTTCTGGACAATCACATCATAAAATAACATATAAATTCACATTCAAAATTGGACCAAAATAACATCCAGTCACAGCTGTACAAATTGTCCGATATATCTTCTTCTTCTGCGTTCGTGGGCTTCAACTCCCACGTTCACTCGTATATACGCGAGTGGTCTTTTTACGTGTATGACCGTTTTTAACCCCGCCATGTAGGCAGCCATACTCCGCTTTCGGAGGTGTGCATGCTGGGTATGTTCTTGTTTCCATAACCCACCGAACGCTGACATGGATTACAGGATCTTTAATGTGCGTATTTGATCTTGTGCTTGCGTATACACACGAAGGGGGTTCAGGCACTGGCAGGTCTGCACATATGTTGACCTGGGAGATCGTAAAAATCTCCACCCTTTACCCACCAGGCGCCGTCACCGTGATTCGAACCCGGGACCCTCAGATCGAAAGTCAGACGCTTTAACCATTCGGCTATGGCGCCCGTCGTCCGATATATCAATATGTATGAAGGGGTATACACGTATTTGATAGCGTGATCTCCAGTGTCAAACTCCTCTGTGCGAAAGATGCACATGATGAACCTTTGCTTTGATCCCTTCCCGATCCAAGTGCTATTGTATTGTGGCCCAAGACCGTTGTACAGAGAAGCCATATGAGTTCTGAGTTTCTGAGTTCTCTCTCTCTCTCTCTCTCTCTCTCTCTCTCTCTCTCTCCTCTCTCTATCTCTCATGCAGTGAGTTTTCTGATTTTTCTTGTGTACCGAAATAGCTCATATGTTGTAAAATCAGAAGAGAGAGAGAGAGAGAGAGAGAGAGAGAGAGAGAGAGAGAGAGAGAGAGAGAGAGAGAGAGAGAGAGAGAGCAAGCTCAAAGCGCTTTACAAACACGGGGTCATTTTCACAACAGGCTGCCTACCTCGGTAGAGCTAACGGCTGCCATTGGGCACTCATCATTCGTTTCCTGTGTCATTCAGTCAGGTTTAAGTCACGCACGCACACACACTCAGACATGTAACATTGTACGTGTAAGGACGTTTTGTTTATTTACCCCGCCATGCAGGTAGCCATACTCCGTTTTCGGGGGTGTGCATGTTGGGTATGTTCTTGTTTCCATAATCCACCGAACGCTGACATGGATAACAGGATCTTACCGTGGGTTTTTGATCTTTTGCGCGCGTAAACACACTACGGGAGTTCAGGCACAAGCAGGTCTGCACATTATGTTGACCTGGGAGATCGGAAGAATCTCCACCCTTTAACCACCAGGCGCTGTTACAGAGAATCGAACCTGGGACCCTCGGCTATTGCGCAGATCGAATTGTGCAACTCTGGTCCATCAGGTGCAGCAGAGAGTGGTTTCCCCTGTTTATCCTCTGCAGGCAGTCACAACATAGACACTGTGCTGTTAAACAGAGAGAGACACACGATGATGGATGTGCCACGTGGATAATTGTGTTGTTGTTGCTGTTTCCGTTTTCTCTGATGTGGGTATGAGTGAGTGAGTTTGTGTGTGTGCGAGAGAGAGAGAGAGAGAGAGAGAGAGAGAGAGAGAGAGAGAGAGAGAGAGAGAGAGAGAGAGAGAGAAGTTAGAGAAAGCGAGAGCGTGTGTGTGTGTGTGTGTGTGTGTGTGTGTGTGTGTGTGTGTGTGACAAGGTTTTCATGCCCAACTTTTAAAAAGAAAACTCTGCCAGTTTTGCGTGCGTGTTTTACATCTTTGATTGATTAACCTCTCTCTCTCTCTGTATATATATAATATAGTATACATGGACACTTCCAAATTATCTGATTTCGCAGTGCAGATATGCGACACAGAAGGAACACATTCTACAAGCACATTTTTTCATCTCGTCTGAAATACTAGAACCCAGCCATTGCAGTATTGCACGGATAGAGGAACTGAGCCCGAAACTTCACATGTCCGAACTCCAACCCTACAGAGAGCTTGGGCCGGGGAATCTCAAGGCACTAGCTGTCTGTTAAAGACGGGTGGGGGGGTGGGGGGTGGGGGGAGACATTAAAAAAAAAGTATTACAATACGACACAGTACAATACAA
>NC_134884.1:36346408-36351408 GCF_041734735.1 Babylonia areolata | reverse complement strand
CGCTGAAACGAAGCTTAAACGTGTGGTAAAAATATCCCTAAATGCGTATAGACATTTACAACAGGCATAAATACACTATCATAAAGCTATCTCTCCCTTGCACCTAAGTATCCTCCCTTCCGAAATACAATAATATTACTTTTTTTTCATGTTGTCCTTCAACTGAAGAGATGTCGTAACTTGCTGTAGAGTATTTAACTGAGTCTGAAGACCAACAACAGTCTCGGATAATAAAATAACATCGTCAGCCAATAAAAGAATAAACAACTCATAAGAAATAGTGGCACCGCGTCTTCCATGATTGAGTATTTCGATAGCCAATTCATTAATAAAAAGAGAAAATAATATTGGGCTGCATGCATCACCTTGTTTTACTCCTGTTGTACAATTATATAAGTTGTTAGTGCAGCGCCACATGTAGCTCTACATTTTACATTATCATACATACTCTGAATACATCTATACAGTTTTTCCTCTTATACCATTTTTAAAAATAAAATAGGCCAAAGTAGGTTTCTATTCACAGAATCGAAGGCCTTTTCAAAGTGAATGAAGGCTGCACATAATTTCCGATTATGAGAAAACTGTTTTTGTACCTGTAATATTACAGGTGAGGCAGTGAGAGAGAGAGAGAGAGAGAGAGAGAGAGAGTGGCAGACACACCGAGAGACAGTGAGACAAAAAGAAAGAGAAAAGAAAGGCAGACAGTGAGGTGATACAGAGAGAGAGAGAGAGAGGGAGGGAGACAGAGAGAGACAGAGACAGAGAGGCAGAGACAGAGAGGCAGAGAAAGACAAATACAGATAAACAAAAAAAGACAGAGGAACACACACACACAGGGAGGGGGAGAGAGAGAGAGAGAGAGGGGGGGGGGGCAAAGACAAAGACTGAGACAGAAACAGAGACAAAGACAGGTAGAGAAGGACAGACAGGGAGGGGAGACAGTGAGACGTATGTCAAAGCATAACCATCATCATCATCCTCAGCAGCAGCAGCAGCAGCGATCATCGACTTCATCATCATCATAATCATTGTCATCATCATCATCGTCATTATCATCGTCGTAGTCATCATTATCATTGTCATGACAATCGTTATCATCATCATCATCATCATCGTCCTCGTCACAGTCGTCATTATCATAGTCATTATCGTCATCTTTAAGTCAGCTTCTTCTGTAACTCCAGTCTTTGCTCTGAAACCGTAGTTCAGCTGTCTGAAAGGGCGTCTGCACGTGCTTGGCTTATGTATGTATGTATGTATGTATGTATGTATGCATGCATCCTCCCACCCCTACCCCTTCCGACCTCAGACTGTCTCTCCTGCAGGAGCCAGTTGCATTGCTCGGACGGAAGAGCCTTATATGGTCGTAACCCGCTACTAACTGTGTGTAGTATGGAACTGACCAATGGCGTAGTTCGGTCAACGTAGGCATTTAATTTAGTCACGTGTAACTGTCAAAAAGTTAGAACCAAGCAATGCAACTGGCTCCAGGCTGGCCACACAGAAACGACAGAATCTGATCCATTCTCCTGGAGGGAGGAGGAAGGGTGAGATGTTAAGAGGTAGGAAAGGTTGGGCGTGTGTGTGTGTGTGTGTGTGTGTGTGTGTGTGTGTGTGTGTGTGTAGAGAGAGAGAGAGAGAGAGAGAGGGATTCGTGACAGGTAAGATGTAAGGAGAATAGGGTGGGGTGGGGAGGGTGGAGGGAGTAGGAGGGGTGGGAGGGGGGCGGAAGGGGGCGGGGGGGGGGGGGGAGATATAACCTGAGGATCAGTGAGTTCACGCACTGTTCTTACCACCTGTTCTCAGGTGAGAGAGTGAACTCTTGGAAGGAAACATACAAACAGGAGGAGGAGGAGAGAAGTAGCGAGAAAGAGAGAGAGGGAGAGAGGGAGAGAGAGAGAAAGAGAGAGAGAGGGAGAGAGAGAGAGAGAGAGAGAGAGGGGGGGGGGGAGGGGAGGCAGGGGTTGGGGATAAGGGAGAGGTTGCGAGTTAAGAGACAGACTGGCTGCTAAGGAGTTTGCTGTGTGTGGAGGGTCGGCGAGGAGCAGAGGAGGGGGCGAGGGGGTCTGAGAGGGGCAGGAGTGGGTGGTGGTGGTGGTGGTGGTGGTGGCGGGTTTGGGGCGAGGTGAATAGGTAAGGGATTGAAGGAGAGGAGGGAGGAGGAGAAGGTGGAGGAGGAGGAGGAGGAGGAGGAGGTGGAGTGGGTGGGTGATGATGATGATGATGATGGAGATGATGATGATGAAGATAGAAGCCAGACAGGTGGGTCTGCTGCAGCACATATATGTTTGCATCATCACCGGAACGTTTTTTTTTTGTGTTTTTTTTTTAAGTGCTTGTGTGAAGCCGTTTATATGCTCCGCTATTTTGTTTTTATTATTTTCTTTTTTTTCTTCTTATTTTTTTTGCATGAAGAATTGTTTTATTTATACAGTGAACAGAACTGTTTGAATGCAGGGGCAAAAAGAGTGCCTTGGCAACACCAGGTTAACTGTGTGCCAGATAAAAACGGCTTTGTACCTGTTTTGTTGATATCAACTGACAGTATGACGGCACAGGGTGCAGAGAATGGAGGACAATGCAACAGAGAGAGAGAGAGAGAGAGAGAGAGAGAGAGAGAGAGAGAGAGAGAGAGAGAGGGAGGGAGGGAGGGAGAGAGAGAGACGGGGGGAAGTGATATATATAGAGATGGAGAGAGAGAGAGAGAGAGGGGGATATATAGAAAGAGAAGGAGACAGTGATGGAGAGAGAGAGAGAGGGGGGGGAGGATATAGAGAGAGAAGGAGAGGGAGAGAGAGAGAGAGAGAGAGATAGAAAGAGAAGGAGTGATGGAGAGAGAGAGAGAGAGGGGGGAAGGGATATATAGAGAAGGAGAGAGAGAGAGAGAGAGGGAGGGAGGAAGAGAGAGAGATGGGGGGCGAAGGGATATATATAGAGATGGAGAGAGAGAGAGAGGGGGGGGGGATATATAGAAAGAGAAGGAGACAGTGATGGAGAGAGAGAGAGAGGGGGGCAAGGATATAGAGAGAGAAGGAGAGGGAGAGAGAGAGAGAGAGAGAGAGAGAGAGAGAGAGAGAGGGATATATAGAAAGAGAAGGAGTGATGGAGAGAGAGAGAGAGGGGGGAAGGGATATATAGAGAAGGAGAGAGAGAGGGGGAGGGAGGGATATATAGAAAGAGAAGGAGAGAGAGAGAGAGAGAGAGAGAGAGAGAGGGAGGGAGGGAGAGAGAGAGACGGGGGGAAGTGATATATATAGAGATGGAGACAGAGTGAGAGAGAGGGGGATATATAGAAAGAGAAGGAGACAGTGATGGAGAGAGAGAGAGAGAGGGGGGGGGAAGGATATAGAGAGAGGAGAGGGAGAGAGAGAGAGAGAGAGAGAGAGAGAGAGAGAGAGAGGGATATATAGAAAGAGGAGTGATGGAGAGAGAGAGAGAGGGGGGGGAAGGGATATATAGAGGAGAGAGAGAGGGGGAGGGAGGGATATATAGAAAGAGGAGAGAGAGAGAGAGAGAGGGAGGGAGGGAGAGAGAGAGACGGGGGGAAGTGATATATATATAGAGATGGAGAGAGAGAGAGAGAGGGGGATATATAGAAAGAGAAGGAGACAGTGATGGAGAGAGAGAGATAGGGGGGGGGGAAGGATATAGAGAGAGAAGGAGAGGGAGAGAGAGAGAGAGAGAGAGAGAGAGAGAGAGAGAGGGATATATAGAAAGAGGAGTGATGGAGAGAGAGAGAGAGAGGGGGGAAGGGATATATAGAGAAGGAGAGAGAGAGGGGGAGGGAGGGATATATAGAAAGAGAAGGAGAGAGAGAGAGAGAGAGGGAGGGAGGGAGGGAGAGAGAGAGACGGGGGGAAGTGATATATATAGAGATGGAGAGAGAGAGAGAGAGGGGGATATATAGAAAGAGAAGGAGACAGTGATGGAGAGAGAGAGAGGGGGGGGAAGGATATAGAGAGAGAAGGAGAGGGAGAGAGAGAGAGAGAGAGAGAGAGGGAGGGAGAGAGAGAGAGACGGGGGGAAGTGATATATATATAGAGATGGAGAGAGAGAGAGAGAGGGGGATATATAGAAAGAGAAGGAGACAGTGATGGAGAGAGAGAGAGGGGGGGGAAGGATATAGAGAGAGAAGGAGAGGGAGAGAGAGAGAGAGAGAGAGAGAGAGAGAGAGAGGGATATATAGAAAGAGAAGGAGTGATGGAGAGAGAGAGAGAGAGAGAGGGGGGAAGGGATATATAGAGAAGGAGAGAGAGAGGGGGAGGGAGGGATATATAGAAAGAGAAGGAGAGAGAGAGAGAGAGAGAGAGAGAGAGAGAGAGAGAGAGAGAGAGAGATGGGTTGGGGGGAGGAGGTAAAAGCAAAGAAATCTTTACGAAAGGAATTAGCCCATTAACAACATGTGCATGTGCGTATGTGCGTATGAACACACACACACACACACACACACACAATTGATCGCTCGCTCGCCGCGGCTTCACTATTGTTATCATCATCATCATCATCATCATTATTATCATTATCATTACCACATTTGTGGCGCAACACAAACAAAACCTGACAACACACAAGCAAGCAATATCACAGATCCAAATGACATCTCCATAAAAGAAGTCAGTCATAAGACCAAACAGAGGCATCCTCGGCTCAGAGTCTACCCTGATGAAGGTGAAGGTCAAATTGCTCGCGCCACCGCAGGAGCACATTAACATTGGAAACGTCCATCGTGTTACATAACGCTGATGCTGACGAGCATATATATATATATATATATATATATATATATATATATATATATATATATATATATATACACATACATACATACATACATACATAATCATCAGGGGAACACAGCCTTTGCCATTCCGGTCCGAATGGGAACGAATTCCAGTGAGGAAGTGGGCCAATTCCACACATGCGCAGACGGCAAGGGTTCTGCGACTGTGATCCATCAGGTGCAGCGGAGAGTGGTCTCCCCTGTTTATCCTCTGCAG
>NC_134884.1:36336408-36341408 GCF_041734735.1 Babylonia areolata | reverse complement strand
CTCTATCTATCTCACCAGAACTCTTTCGCTTTCTTCTCCTCTCTCTCTGTCTCTCTCTCATAGCAGAGTTCTTTCGCTTTCTTCTACTACCCCCCCACCCCCCCACCACGGTCTCTAACCCCACCCCCACCCCTCCATCCCAACTTCCCAATTCAAAGCGACTAACGGGGCTGGAAGCATTAACAGTTCTCCAGGGGTCAGAGACCTGCTAAAGATAGGAATCGAAACGACATCTCCGCAAAGTGCAGGATGTATGGCTGGATCAAACACCCTCGATGGCTTCTGCAGAGGGGCCGCTGTTACAATTTCCGTGGCAGTTAAACTTGTCGAACTGCCCCCAGCACCTAAACCTGCTCTGGGCAGGCAGGCAATTGCCTTGTACTCGCTTGACCCGGACCAGCCTGCCTGGGGGTGTGGGGTGGGGGTGGGGGGGTTGTTTGGAAATCCGATTCATTCCTTGTCAAACAAGAGCCGGCCTTTAAAAAAAAAAAGAAAAGAAAAGAGAAAAGGCTACAAGAGTACAAACACTTTAACTGGGCTCATTACTTATCTTGTCGAACGGCTTCAAAAGACAATATAAAAAAATGTGGGGGGTGGGGGGAGGGGGGTTAGGGGGGTGAGCTCGGGAGGGATGGTGTTGTAGAGGGTTGGTGGGGGTGGGGTGTAAGGGGATGGGTGGGAGGGATGGGTGTGGGGTGGGATTGGGATGGCGGGTGGGGTAGAAGTTGTGGAGGCCTTACGGCCTTCATGTTGATGTCAGGAAAAAAGAAAAAAAAGAAAAAAGAAAAAGAAAAAAAAAGATGATGCCAGATTCTGCTGCTGAAGATGGAGACTGTTCAGTGAAGAATCAGCCAACCCACAGCACTGTGATAGGGAGGAAGGAGTGTGTGTGTGTGTGTGTGTGTGTGTGTGGGCGTGGGGGTGGAGTGGGGGGTGGGGTGGGGTGTTAGGGAGTGGGTGGGTAGGGGTGTTAAAGATTTATGGGTTAAAAAATGGTGGGATGCTAAGGGATCGGACGGATGGAGAGTGCGTTTTGGGAAAAAGAACCCCCCCCCCCCGCCCCGATCTTCCCCCCCATACATCCCCACCCCTTCCACCACTCGTTCCCCCTCGCCCCCAATGCCCCCTCCATCACCACACACACACACACACACACACACCACACACACACACACACCACGTGGGACGGTCTGGAACTCCCACAAGATAAGAGGCGGGGCAGCGTGTGAGGGTGGACCAGTCAGTCCCCCTCTCTCAACTTCACTCACTCACTGTTGTTATCTCTCGTGTCGTGTCCACATAATATACTTCGTTGCTGGTCTGTAAGTGGGCGAGGGGGAGGAGAGGGAAGAGGGGACGTGGAGAGGGGGAGGGGGAAGGGACATGGGGGAGGGGAAGGGGGACAAGGGGGAGGGGGAAGGGGGAGGGGGAAGGGGGAGTGGGCCGGTAAGGGGAGTGAGGAGTGGCTGGGTGGGTGGGTTCGTGGGTAGGTTGAGTCGTTTAAAAAACGAGGCGGTTGAGTCACACAGTATTTATTTATTTATTTATTTATTAAGAATGAGAGAGCAAGAGATATATATAGAGAGAGATAGGGATGAGAGAGAGAGAGAGAGAGAGAGAGAGAGAGAGAGAGAGAGAGAGAGAGAGTTCAAAATGCAAAGTGCGTCATTACTTTGACAGAGATAAGATTCTTCAAAGTACGAATATCGTTACTCATCTTTGGAAAAAAAAAAATCAAAACAAAAAACAACAACAACAAAACAAACAAACAAAACCCCCCAGCCCAACATAAACCCAAAAACAGCAACAACAACAAAATACTAACCTTTTTTTTCTTTGATGGTTCGTCTGAAAAAAATCCTCGTTTCCTTTTGTTTGTTTTATGCTGATTGTTATCTTTTGAAGTGCAACTGAAGTGCTTGATTATCTTGGCAGAGTACTAGTGCTTCAAAGATACTGATACTTTTCTGTACAAATAGTGTAACTCGTCTCAAACAAAGAAAAGAAAAAGGAAAGCACTAAACTTATTATTTTCTTTGATGATTTTCTTTCAGGATATCTTTACTCGTCTGGAAAAAATCGTTTTCTTTTTTCCCTCTTACTTTATCATTTTATCTAGGAGAAAGGGCGAGAGTTTTTCCAGTGTGAAGTACTTGATTATCTTGGCAGAGAAATAATCCTTCAAAGTGACATACTTTTTTGTACCTCGTCTTAAAAGCAACAGCAGCAGCATCTTTATATTTGATGATTTTCTTTAATGATAACGTTACACGTCTAAAACAAATCCTATTATAGCGTATTTTATGTCACATGTCTAAAACAAATCTTCGTTTTCATACATTTAAAAGTTCGTATCTTTGGAGATGCTTGATTATCTTAACAGAAAAAATTCTTTAAAGCAACTGATCTTTTTTTCTGTACGAATATTGCTATTCGTCTAAACAAAAGGCCTTCTTTTCTTTGATGGCTTTCTTTAAGGAAATATTTTGCTTGTCTCAAAGAAAAGTTTGCTTTTCTTTTCTTTTCTTTCTTTCTTTTTTCTGTTTTGCATTGTGTATTTCGAAGACCTGTAAAGAGAAAAGTGCTACAAGCTGCGAAAATCACATCTCAGTTTACAAATTCAATAAAAAAAAAATTGTATTTGTATTTCTTTTTATCACAACAGATTTCTCTGTGTGAAATTCAGGCTGCTTTCCCCAGGGAGAGCGCGTCGCTGCACTACAGCGCCACCCATTTTTTTGTGTTTTTTCCTGCGTGAAGCTGTTTTATTTGTTTTTCCTATCCAAGTGGATTTTTCTGCAGAATTTTTCCAGGAACAATCCTTTTGTTGCCGTGGGTTTTTTTAATGTGCGCTATGTGCATGCTGTACACGGGACCTCGGTTTATCGTCTCATCCGAATGACTAGCGTCCAGACCAACACTCAAGGTCTAGTGGAGGAGGAGAAAATATCGGCGGCTGAGCCGTAATTCGAACCAGCGTGCTCAGATTCTCTGGCTTCCGAGGCGGACGCGTTACCTCTAGGCCATCACTCCACATAAATAAATAAATAAATATATATATATATATATATATATATATATATATATATATATATATAAATCAGTAATCAAACTTTTCACTGCTGTTTTACTGGTAATAAAGTGGGGCCAACAGCAAAGTGAGAGCCAGAGCAGTATGATCAATGCTTTCTCCACAGTAATGAGAAATTCATTTACAGCTTAGTCTTTTGTGAAGGATTGTGACTCTCAAACTAGGAGGCAAAATTGCACTGGCTCTTGGTGCTGCAGCCTTGGGGGCCAGTTGGCCTTTGGGAACCTTCCCAACGCCGATTGTCCTAAACCCCTCTTGGCCGGGAGAGTGGGGATGTAACTTGGGCAAGACATTCTCCACCATAACCAAATTGTAGTCTAGATAGCTGGGACAGCGGTTGCCTCCTCTGCTGTTCTGATGGACACGCCTGACTATCACGCATTAAAAAAAAAAGGTGTGACCAACATGTTGAGTTTATGCATTGATCAGCCATCTGCTTCGTTGTTATCTGACCAGACGTGGTTTAACGTATGAATCAGTCCGCATGCTTCGACACCTCTTTGATGCTGAAACTGAAACTTACTGCTAACATATAATTAATTACAGTCCCTTAAAATGCCCCTCTGAATACGGCCAATGGCCTTTCTTTATAACTGAAACAACTCTGCTTGTTTGTCAGTCTGTACTGTCTGACTCAGTGCCCGCATGTGTGTCCGCCAGTCTGTCTGTCCATCCGTCTCTCTCTCTCTCTCTCTCTCTCTCTCTTTCTCCCTAACCCTCACTTTTTTCTACTCTCATCGCCGTCTTCCAAAACCCCACCCTCAAGCTTTTAAATTAACCAAAGTGGCATGCAGAGCCCCAGGAAATCAAACGGGTTGCAAACACGCCGATAAACTCTGCAGATACCCCGGTAACTTGTTTCTTTCCAGCAGAGAGAGGCAAACAGGGCGGTCCGCGAGATTAGGTTACTGAGGCTAATTTTTTGAGTCGTGCCCGAAAGATTAATGGCTGATACGTTTGCACCGTTTTCGTAAACACGGCGCGTTTCATTTTAAACGATGTTTACGCTACGCGATAAAACGGGAGCGTGGGTTGTTGGAGATAAAAGCTGCTCACTTGATGTCGGAGTACGAAAACACGGCGGGCTGTGTTATACCCCGCTGAACAGAACACACTATACAGTCTGGAGTGTTGGGAACGAAAGGCCAGACAGATAAGACGAAGAAGAAGAAGATGTTGGTTAGAGGGGGTGGTGAGGGTGGGGTGAGGCATCGGGGTGTGGTGGGAGTGGGGGAGGATTGGGGGTATCGCTTTCTTCTTCTTCTCTCCATTTCAGGACCCTGCTCCCACCCCCCACCCTCTTCCCCATTTCTCTTCTCCCACCCAAACCACAACTCTTCGAAGACCACACTCATCACTCACCCACATATTCTTATTTTTATTAACACATCATAGAAGAGAACAGAACAGAATAAAATAGAACAGAATAGAATAGAATATGTCTTTATTACCAAGTGTACCTACCGGTATCACAAGGAATATTGGGGGAATAGTACGTTAAAAAAAAAAAAGTACAAACATGAATCGAAAATCGATGGATTTATTGAATGTCTGTTACGCTTTGGTTGTAATAAACATTTCAAATCAGATCGAACATTTGACTCTCTATTGCTCCTTGAAGAGTTTGTACATTCAAATGCAATGCAGACAAGGTGAAGTTCAGTAACTTCAAACAATATCTGATGTCAAAACATGAAATAGAAAAGCACATCTCAACACTGAATATGATAAACATAACAAACCCTATATAAAACTGGTTGCCCTGTGCATCTTTGCTGTATAATTGCCTACCCCTACCCCTCTCCAACCCCCCCCCAACCCCCCGCCATAAAACAAAAAAGAACCCCCCCCCCAACCAAAAAACAAACAAAACAAAACCCAATCAAACGTGTACCTTTTCTTTGAATAA
>NC_134884.1:36316408-36331408 GCF_041734735.1 Babylonia areolata | reverse complement strand
TCACGGGGTTTTCCATATGTGGAAGTTATTCTTCCCATGGACATCACCACCCAATGTACAAAACGCCATCCTTCTACTTCATTTACTCTCCCTTCTTCCTGATCATTTCCGCAAGACCAATACAAAGCTTTATAAAATCCAATACATGAAATAAAAACATAGTAAAATACTAATATCCAGGAAATAAGTGAAAGATGATTCTGATCAGTACCTGAAGTCAACGAATACACCCACTCTGCATGCTTCCTCCTCAATAGACTTGACTAGACTGGTTCGACTGTGCATTTTCCTTTTGGTACTCTAGAGACACTGCCCATGATAGTCCTATGCCTCATAATTATTCATTAAGCCCATTCTATCGAGCCATGATCATGTTAACAAAAGTGAATAAACTTAACACCCCACCCCAAAACAAAACAAAACAAAGCAAAAACAAACAAAACAAAAACAAACAAACAAACAAACAAACAACAACAAAAAACCAACAAAAAACAAAAAAAGAAGAAAAAAGAAGAGAACTGGGATTCCGGGTAATGGAGGATTGAAGTGCCGAGTTAGGGTGGAAAGGAATGGGGTTTGGGGTTGGTGTTTTCCTTTGATTTGGCCAGGCAAAGGAGGGAAGGAGGCGCGGTAAACTGTTGGATGACATTCACACGTTGGTACATCAGGTCTTCACGTCGTTTTCCGCTTCTGGGCGTCAGTGCATCTCCTGCTGTTGTCAATGACACGTTTTTAGCGACATGGAGGCGAATCATTGCCGCTACAACTTTCCATGCTTTCTTTCTTTTCTCCTTCTCCTTTTTCTCTCAGTCTTGTTCTTGCTCCTTCACCCGACCCTCTGCTGCCTCCTTTCTCGTTCAAGCCTCCTCACTTCTGTGTGGTTGCACCTTGTGACATTTTGCTTCCATTGACTTTCACTGCCCCTCCAGACATAAAACGTGCTGTAACCAAGGATCCTGCTGGCTGTGGTGATATTCGCAGGACCCTCAAGAAAAACTAGGAAGTCTTCTGTGATTTGGATGACTTCCAATGGCAGTTTTCTTTGGTCAATGTCTGAAACCTTTCTTGTTCATGAAGACATGATTCATCACAACAACATCGTCCTTTCAATAATTCTTGATCATTTCATCATGTCTGGCAAAGGTTTCAACCATGCTTATATACCTCATAGAGACGCAGAAGAAGACCCAGAAGAAGACTCAGAAGAAGAAGAAGAAGACCCAGGAAAATAAAATACCAGGAAACAAGGAAAGAAGATGATCAAACAAGCACATATCTCTCTTTTGCTTCGTAAGAGACAGAAACGGGTTTTAACTGGATCTAGTCTTAGAATGTCTCTGGAAGTGAATGGGACAGAGTAAAGAATTTAGAAGAGAGGAATAGACAGATATGGGGGCTGCATTTTGCAATGCTAATTCAAAGTTGTGAAATCCGACACTTAGTGGATGATCCATTCTGCGATTGTGGCATGGGAAAGAAACAGCTGAGCACTACTTGCTATCGTGTCCGCGTTTGAGCGTGGCCCGTGGAAATACTGTTTTAATTCTTCTCCAAGAATACATTCAGATACATACTCTCCTGAATGGTAATTCGAATTTTCAACTTAACATAAACATGCTGATATTTGAAACTGTACACAAATTCATCAATGATTCCAGTAGATTGTAAGTATGCACTGCTGTCGTTGTGTAGGTTGACTCGCCATATTTTCTATACTGAACATGTTGTAGTCTTTCCATACTTCCTGTCCAGTCAGTCTGTTCAAGTATGATTATGTGTAAAGTTATTCCGTCTCCATATGTATCTTTTTTTATTTCTTTTTTCTTCTTCTCCTTTTTTTCTCTCTTCTTGGTCTTATTCATTGACGTCTTGCTTTTCTGACCTTTTTCTGCTTTCTGTTGTGAACAATGAATCTAAAAAATTATAATGTTTATATTTATTGTAAATTATTTAAGTATATTAATATCCACGGCTGCTCAAAAATGGAAACAATGTCTGTAATGACTGTCATTTATATGCAGTTGGAAAATGTGTATTTCAACAGAATTGCATTTGTGTATCGTTCAGCTGTCAACGAAACCAACGAAAATAATCACATTCCTGAGCACGATAATATAAAAACTGTTAGCTTGTTGCTCCGCTGTCTATGTGTAAATGTATAACATGCTTAGTGAATAAAGTTTTGTTGAAACCAAATCCGACAAACACAAAGAAGCAAATCGAAAACAGAGGATGAGAGCATTCAGGGGAGGAGAGTCGGGGTCAGTGGTCGAGATTAGAAATAACGGTGGTGATAGGGGAGGTTTCTGGAAACGAGCATTGAAGAGGCTGTGGCCTTTCACCTATCCCGTAGTCTTGTGGACCATTGGGGCGCCACAGGTGATCTGGCAACCAGCATCCTCCAATCCTCTCGGTTTTCTGACCTCCTGATTGTATCGCTCAACCTCAAGCCCGTCCATTCTGGGATGTTGTCCTCCCATCTCTTCCTGTGTCTGCCTCTCCTTCTCCCTCCTTGCACTGTTCCCTGCAGGAATGTCTTGGCAAGCCCTGATGATCTCATGGGCTGTGGCCCAGTTGAGGCTTGATAAAAGACTGGATGACATTCATACATCGGTTCATCAGGTCTTCACGTCGGTACATCAAGTTCTTCACATCGTTTCGCCCTTTTGGCTTCAGTGCAGCCCCTGCTGTTGCCAATGACAAGTTTTTGTGGCCTGGAGAGAGATTTATTGCCATAACCTCTTCCAATTTTTTCTCTCTTCCTTGTACTCTCAGTTTGTGTTTTCCTCTCTCGCCCATCCACCTACATACACCCTCTCAACCCCCGCTGTCTCCTTTACCCTACCAGACTCCTCCCTTCAGTTCGCATACACCTTGTAACACTTCGCCTCCAATGACTTTCGTTGTACTTCCAGACATAAATCATGCGGTAAGGATTCTGCTGGCAGCGTTGTAATTAGCAGGACTCTCCAGGAAGTCTTCTGTGAACTGGATGCCTGCTTGCATGACTATTATTGATAATTATCTTTGGTCAGTGTCTGGAACATTTTAAACTCACTACTTTTTGTTCATAAACACGCACATGTCTGTTTGTGAACTTCTCTTTCACAGAGAGCATCCGGGTCTTAAAAGGCAAAACAAGGAGGAAAGGAACTCGGGGAAAGAGGGAAGGAAGGAGGGTCAGGTTTAGTGGTCAAGATTAGAAATAGGGGTGGAGACGGGTGGTTTCTGGAAGACAGCTTGGAGGAGAGGGAGGGGTGGTGGCTGTGAGGCTTGATAAAATACTGGTGGATGACATTCATACATCGGTTCATCAGGTCCCTCCACATCAGTGCATTTGGTCTTTACATCGTTTCGCCCTCTTGGCATCAGTGCAGCCCCCGTTGTTGACAAAAACAAGTTTTGGCGGCCTTGAGGACTATTTGTTGCAACAACCTCTCCCCACATTTTCCTTTTTTCTTCACTCTCGTGGCCCTCTCAGTTTTTGGTTTTCCTCTTTCGCCCATCCACCCACATACACATCACTCTTCTGTTGCCTCATTCTCCATAAAAGCCTCCTCCCTTCTGTGTGCATGCACCTTGTAACATTTCACCTCCGCTGACTTTCGCTGTCCTTCCAGATATAAATCATGCGGAAATCAAGGATCCTGCCGACAGCGCTGTAATTAGCAATGACCCTCCCAGAAAGATCGGGAAGTAGTCTGTGCCTGGGTCGCCTGCTTGTATGACTTACATCGATAATTGTCTTTGGACGATGTGTAGAACATTTTAACATTTTAAACTCACTTATTCTTTGGCCATAGAGATGGAAGAAGAAGAAGAAGAAGAAGAAGAAGAGAAGAAAAGGAGGAGGAGGAGGAGACGAAGAAAAAGAAGAAGAAGGAGGAGGAGGAGGAGACGAAGAAAAAAAAAAGGAAGAAGGAGGAGGAGGAGGAGGAGGAGAAGAAGAAGAAGAGAAGAAGAAGAAGAAGAAGAAGAAGAAGAAGAAGAAGAAGAAGGAGGAGGAGCAGGAAGGGGAGGAGGAGGAGGAGGAGGAGGAGGAGAAGAAGAAGAAGAAGAAGAAGGAGGAGGAGGAGGAGGAATGAGAAGTAGCAGAAGGAGGAGGAGGAGGAGGAGACAGGCAAATAATGAAACAAGGAAACAATCATAGAAGAAGACCAATCAAACATATCTTTTCTTTCCAGAGAGAAGGAAAGGTACTGGTCTCAGACGAGCGAAGAAGAAAAGAGCGTGGCGAAAAGGATTGAATTAACGGGAGGGACACAAAGCATGCTGAACCTGAAGCTGCCAGTTTAACTCACTCAGTACGGCCAGTCCTCTCTTCTCCTCTACACAGACCCCTCGGATGTCCAGTGGGTGTCTGAATGACCCAACCTTTAGCTTCCGTCGTCAGAATTGTGGTATTCTTTGTCAATATTCACGTCTTCAGTATAAGAGCCTTCCGCTTGCAATATTTCGATGATGGTAATTGGGGTGAAACGCTGTTAACTTCGTCTCTTTCGCCGTTTGTATGGAGAGAGTTAAAGTGACGGACTTCTGTCAAACCCCAAGAAGCAAAACGCAAAACATAGAATTAAGGCATTTGGCGCTTACGAAAAAAGAAAAGAAAAAGAAAGAGAGAGAAAAAAAGGCGGATAAGGACTGGAGGAAAGAGGGAATGGAGGAGAGTCGGGTTTGGTGTTCGAGATTGGAAACTGGGGTGGAGATAGGGGTGGTTTCTGGAAAGGAACATGGAAGAGAGGGGAGGGGGGTGGTAGTGGTGGCGGTGTCTGTGGCCCAGGTGGTGGGAGGCTTGATAAGAATACAGGTGGATGACATTCATACATCGGCTCATCAGGTCCTCACGTCGGTACATCAGGTTCTTCACACCGTGTCGCCCTCTGAGCGTCAGTGCAGCTCCCGCTGTTGCCAATGACAAGCTTTTGGCAGCCCGGAGGACGATTTATTGCCATGCCTCCTCCCCCACATCTCATTTTCTTATCCCTCTCCTTTTCCTCTCGATATTGTTTTTCTTCCCTCCCCAACCATCCACCCTCCCCCCCTCCCCCACACCGCCCGCCCTCTCGTTCCCCCTGCTATCTCATTGCCCATACAAACCTGCTCTACTGTGTGCATGCACCTTGTGACATTTCGACTCCACTGACTTTCGCTGTCCTTCCAGTGAGTGGCCCAGCGTGCGCTGTCTCGCTACACACGATCAGGGGAGGCAACGCATGGGATTGCTTATCGACAACACAGAGCTTACTATCAGTCTGTGCTTGAAGACAAAAAGAAAAGTTATAGAAATACCTTGAGGGAATCTTTGTTGGAAAACAGATCAAATAGTACTTCATTCTGGTCCACTGTAAAGTCAGTCAGGCGAAAACGCAGAAATCAACACAATATTCCAATCGATACATGGAAAGAACATTTACAAAATCAATTAGATAATCTGAACAAAGCATCTAAATCTCTTGGACTGACAGTAAATTTGAATAAAACGAAAATAATGGTTTGCAGAAAGGGTGGTCATCTGTCTAAAGCAGAAAAATGGTATTATGATGTAGACGAAATTGAAGTTGTAAACAATTATAGATATCCGGGTTTTATGCTGAGAACAATGTGGAGTCTTGGCAATATGGACAGAACCGTGTTTTTTAAACTCTTTGATGCGCAGATAAAACCTATGCTAATATACGCATCTGAAATGTGGGGAACAATGCGCTTCAAAGCAGTTGAGTCTGTCCACTTGTTTGCTTGTAAAGGATTTTTGAGTGTTATACCCAAAACCCCAAATGTAATGATTTATGGTGATACTGGTCGATATCCATTGTACATTGATAGTTGCATCAGTACTTTGCGATATTGGTTTAAGCTAAATCAGATGTCTTTATCGAGAATTCCGAAACAAGCGTACCTAATGAGCGTAAATAAGATGACATATAATGCTGATATGTCTTCGAGAAACTGGGCAGATAGACTGAAACATTGCTTAGACATTTATGGGTTTTCAGAAGTTTGGATAAATGGCGGGGTTGGGGATGTAAATGCTTTTCTTAAAATGTTCAAACAGCGCATGATAGATGGCTTTTAACAGGATTGGGCAAGCAAACTCAACGGGAGTAATCGTTATGAAACATATAGGTCATTCAAATCCTTATTACAACCTGAAAAATACTTATCTCATCTTACCATCAGTAAATTTAGATCGGCTTTCATTAAGTTCCGCTTTGGTATGAATGAACTAAAAGTAAATCAGCGTTATCGTGATGTTTTGAAAAACTGCCCATGTGGTGGTAGAATAGAGAACAAACTACATGTGCTAACAGCCTGTCCATGATATAATGATATTAGAAAGAAATATTTGCACAAACATATGCAAAATATTATAAATCTGTCATTATCATTTCTGCTGCAAAACGAAAGTTGTAATGTGAGCAGAGATGTTGCAATGTTTTTTTTTTATGCATTAAGACTGAGAGAAGAGCACTTTCAGCCCTAAACAGAAAAATCAGCCTTGTGCTTTTCATTTAGTTTACTTGTTCTCAGTGAGCTCACTGTTTATTAAGTGGATTGTTTTCGTTCTTCCTATTTTATTTCAGTTAAGCTGTGTGTGCAACACGTGCACCTAAAATGTATACAGGTCGGTGACCTTACATTAAAATTCTTGCGTTCTAGCGTTCTTGCTGGCCTTCCAGACATAAAACATGCGGTGATTGAGAACGATCCTGCTGCTGGTTGTGGTGTGATCAGCAGGAGCCTCCAGGAAGCCAGGGAAGTCTTCTGTGAATGTGTTGGCTGCTTGTAGGACTTCCATCGATAGTTGTACCATGGTACAGTCTGCGTCCTGAACGTAAAGCTATCGGTTCGTTGTGTCGACGAAAACAATGCTCACCACACAAATGTCATGACAATGATGCAGAACCATTTCCTCACATCTGGCATACTATTCGGCTGTAATGATGATGGTAATGAGTGATGATGATGATTGATGATGATGACGATTGATGATGATGATGATTTTTGATAATGATAATGATGATGACGACAATGATGCTGATATTTCATATATTATTGGTTATTTTCTTATCTTTTTTGTGAAACAGGATCAACAAGCCATTTGGTCGAAATCTAAGCGTCAATTATGATTATTTTACAAAATGTTTCGACATTATGTAATCGTCAGAGGGAAAGAAGTGGAGGAATAACAAAACGGAAAACGACAAAGACAAAACAAATCAACGAAAAAAAAAAAAAAAAAATCAACTATTAAAACGAAGGATAGAATCAACAACTACAACAATAACAACAATAAAGACAAAACAAATTCACAAGGTAAACGAAAGTCAGAAATCATGTCTAAAGGTATACATGTTTTCTCGACTCATGAATCTGAGGACACAAAATCAATAATGGCAAAAATCAAATTCCCATAAATTTAGAGACACATTGAAATCTGACCAGCTAATGATTTCCATAAAATTAGATATATCGAATTCCAACAATAGACTCGCGCTCCCACTGACATCACTCACCCTCCCTTCCTTTCCCCGATCTCCCCCCCACACTCCTCCCCCACCCAAACCCCCCGCCCACCACCACCCTCCATTTCCATTGAATATTCCGCCGAAAGCTCTCATCCTGTGTTTGCTTTTCACTTTCTGGGGGCTGAAAGGCTGACAGATCTCCATCGCTTATAACCAGAAGTATCAAGTGCAGCTTACTCTCTGCTCCCACCCCCGCCCCCCACACCCCGATACCCCACTCCGACGCGCACCCCCCCACGTCCGCCCCACAACACCCCCGGCCCCCCCCCCGCCGCCCCACCAGCCTACAGTTACACCCTCTCGATCCACCTCCTCACCCTCACCCCCGCTCTTCTTCATCCTTTTCTCCATCATCCACTTCTCTTACAGAAATATTCTGAGGTCAGTTCCAGACGAACCGTGCTTTTTTGTTCATTTGTTTGTTTGTTTCAGGAAAAGAAATAAACACAATAGAAACAAAAGACAAAAGCAAAAGAAGAAGAAAAAAAGAAGAAAAAAAGAAGAAGAAGAGGAGAAAAAAGGAAAGGGTGGAGTGGGGGTGGGGTGTGTGAGGGTGGGGCTCACAGTGAGGTATGTGTTTGATTGTCCCTCTTCTTTTTGCTTGCATGTTTTGCATTTTTGATGTCCGCATTCCGGATTTTGTCTGTATGTCTGTCTATCTGTCTGTCTTCTTCTTCTTCTGTTTCGGAAGAACTGGTGGAGTGGATGGGAAAAGAAAAAAATATTTTACCTCCCCCACCCACCCACCACCTTTTTTGTTTTTGTTTTTACTTCCAGATTTACAGAGCTTGCTGAATGTTTCAGAAACGTTGCATTCAAACTTTTTCCGACAAAATTGCACACACACACACACACACACACACACACACACACACACACACACACACACACACACATGTACATTTTCTCTCTCTCTCTCTC
This sequence comes from Babylonia areolata, assembly GCF_041734735.1. Taxonomy (NCBI): domain Eukaryota; kingdom Metazoa; phylum Mollusca; class Gastropoda; order Neogastropoda; family Buccinidae; genus Babylonia; species Babylonia areolata. The sequence goes on along the minus strand of NC_134884.1, from coordinate 36,322,961 downwards.
TCATGATAACAGCTTCCTTTCATCCGTTCAGAGGAGCTATATTTAACGCATTTTTCCCCATTCCATCTTTCTCTGTCTCTCTCCCCGCCTCTCTCTGTCTCTTTGTTTCCCTCTGTGTCTCAAAGAAGTCCAGAAAGAAATAGAGAGAGAAAGTGAGAAATGGTGATAAATAAAGAGAGGGGAAGAGAGAGAGAGACAGAGACAGACAGACAGACAGACAGACAGAGACACAGACAGAGAGACCGAGATATAGGAGGGTGTGTTCAAGGCAATGACAATGGTCTGTATAAGCCTGCTGAGAAAATCTCCATTCGGAAAATTAAAACAACTAAGGTCAAAAGAAGATTCTTTATCATCATTTTCATCAATAACGTCACCTTCCTCGTTATCACTATCTTCCTCTTTTTTTTTTCTTCTTGTTCTTGTTCTTCTTGTTCTTGTCCTTGCTATTCCTCTCGTCTTGTTCTTCTCTTCTGGTTTTTCTTGTTCTTGTCCCTTCTTCATTATGCATAAGATTGTTCATAATGCATGCCTATGATACTTAGAATCCATATTTTGTTTCCAGTTCCTACCTAAATCAGACAGATCGACGTATTATTCCTTAGCCAAATCATTGGTCAAAATTGAATCTATCATTCAACGGAAACAAAGCATGAAACATGCTTCCAAAAAGTGTCCAATTCCAGCAACACCTGTCTTCAAGTCTAAAACAAAAATTATATTCGATACTTTTGATTAACCTACCAGCCGCTGGTCAGGCATCTGCTTGGCAGATGTGGTGTAGCGTATATAGATTTGTCCGAACGCAGTGACGCCTCCTTGAGCTACTGAAACTGAAACTACCAGCGGTCCTTTGCAAATGCTTACTTATGCGCAGATATCATACTGCCATGCCATGATGAATAAAAAAGTTGAATGTCAGTGTAGTCGAACGAGCAAGCAGCAACTAAATGGACGTGTGTGTGTGTGTGTGTGTGCGCGCGTATGGACGTGCGTATATTATAATGCAATGACTGTTCTTTTGTATTTCTTGTTATTGTTGTTACTGTAGGAAAAATATCCCAATAATTCTTCTAAACCGTTCAATGGGTTTTATCTATCTATCACTATTATTGTCGTTTTATTTTTTTCTAAATGCTTATTTGATTTTCATGTTTTGTTTCGTTAAATGTGTTACTGCTTGGGTGTTACGACGTGAAAATATAGTTCATCATTAATTACAAGTATGTCTTGGAAGAGGTTTTTTTAACAATTTTTTTTTTTACACTCATTAGCATATTATCATCGTTACTGATTTGTTTTTGTTTCAAGGCATGATTATCGCATTTGGTTTTTGCGTCGGTCAGGCATCCGCCGAATGTATGTATGTATGTATGTATGAATGTATGTATGAATTGATTGATTGATTGATTGATTGATCTATTTATTATAGCAGAAGTAGAGAAGCGTATATGTATCAGTCCGCACGCTTTGCCGCCACCTTGACGCTGAAACATATTTTTTTTCTTCATCTTCTTCGATATCATCGTCATCATCGTCGTCATCATCATCATCAATTACTACTACTACTTCTACTACTACTACCTCTACTACTTCTGTTTCTTCTGCTTCTTCTCCTAGACATCCTCTTCATCCTTCTCTATCTTTGAATTCTTTTCTCTTTTGCGTTGTTCGATTTCTTGGTCTTGTTCACTGATTCTTTCTCAGCGTGGCCCACAATGTGTATTGTTTTATTTCAATCATTTAGCAGTAAATAATATACATGTATATAGCGCCCTTTCTCTCTGAGAGCTCAGGGCGCTTCACATGAAAGAAAAAATATTACAAGTTACATAAAAAACCCATTCATGATCACTCTTTCTCAAAACCCTTCTCCCCTCGCCCCCCACCCCCACTCACCCTCTCCCTCTCCCACACTTCATACATCCAAAGGGTGGTGTTGGCGAACAAGGAAGCTAAGAGTGCTTATAGATAGGTTTTAAAAAAAGATGAGTTTTTAGTGATGAGCGAAAAGCAGAAATAGAATCAGATGCCTTTTACATATCTTTCCTTCACTACATTTCAATGTTTTTACCGAGAAAAAAAAGCCCCTTATTATCTTATTTCATTTTCATGTGATTGTTTTACGGCACAAACCAAAGATAGTTGCTTAAGTTCTCAAGGCCTAATCAGCGCGTTGGGTTGATGCTGGGGGTCTTCTTCCTTTATTATCATTAACCCTTTCACCGCCAGTCAATTTAGAGTACAAAATTCTCTTTGTGGTATTAACACAGAAAAGACAGTGGCTAAGAATAGCTGGGGATTTCCCCTGCGATGTATAGAAAATATGGCCTATCCTACCACCGAACATTAAGAGCAGTAGGTTTATGGATAACAGACCAATGAATGGTAATGGGTCCTCCACCACGCCTGTGCATAAATGCGAGCTTGGCGGTGAAAGGGTTAAAAAAAATCTTAGTGCACGCTCTCACACCTCCTCACCCTTCAAGGAAACAAAACAAAACAAAACAAAACAAAGCAAAACAAAACAATTTTTTTTGTCTCCTCCAACAAAATGAACCTTGAGACGCTAGCTAAATCGCCTGGATTGCAAACAGGAGATGGAGTCGGGTGGGTGAGTTCATTTTTTTTTTCAGTTTGGAACAATCAGGAGGCGCGCGCGCGCGCGCGCGCGCACACACACACACACACACACACACACGGACAGACACCCCCCAACCCTCCCCCTCCCTCTCTCTCTCTCACACACACACACACACAAACCCAGACAAAACGAGGAACATAACAAATACAAAAGGAAACTCGCCCACTAAGTGACGCACGTCCATAACCCCTTTGGCCACCGTCCGTCACACCGGCTTGACCGCACCTCCCCTACCTCCCCCGGCCCCTCCGACGCCCTCTCTCCACCCATACTCCTCACAACCCCCCCACACCCCTTCCTAACCACCCCCCACCCCCAGTCTCCTCCCCATCCCGCCCGTTCTCCCTCCTCCTCCTCGTGTTTCTTTCCCCTGCTCTCACGCACGGGGACTCATAATATGGAGGCGGGGAAGGCAGAATTCTCTGACAGGATCTGCACTCAAGGATGTGGGCCATTGGTGCAACGCACCCGCCTGTGCCCCCCATAAACTGTCACAGCCATTCCACCTTGCACGCTGAGAGCAGATAGAAAGAGAGAGACAGAGGGAGAGAGAGAGAGGGAGGAGGGGAGAGGAGGAAGGGGGGCAGGGGGGGGGGGAGAGAAAGGGGAGAGAGGGGGTGGGGACAGCGGAGGAGACGACAGAGAGAGCGACAGACATAGAGAGACACAGAAAGAGAGAGAGAGAGGGAGAAGGGGAGAGGGGAGAGCGGGGGAAAGGGGAGGGAGAGAAAGAGAGAGCGACAGAGACTGAGAGAAGGACAGAGAGAGAGAGACAGAGAGAGAGAGAGAGAGAGAGAGAGAGAGAGAGAGGGACAGAGGAAAAGAGACAGAGAAAGAAAGAAAGAAAGAAACAGAGACAGGGACGGAGAAAGATAGAGATACAGAGAGAGAGAGAGAGAGAGAGAGAGAGAGGCACAGAGGCAAAGAGACAGAGAAAGAAAGAAAAAGAGAAAGAAAAAAAACAGAGACAGGGACGGAGATAGATAGAGATACACAGGGACAGAGAGAGAGAGAGACAGACAGACAGAGAGACAGAGAGACAGAGAGAGACAGAGACAGAGAGAAATGAGGTAGAGAGGGTGAAGAGTGGGGAGAGGGAGGGTAAGAGAGGGAGAGAAAGATGTAGAGAAAAATGGAGAGAAAGATGAAAGATGGAGAGAGAGAGAAAGAGAGAGAGAGAGAGTGGGGGAGAGGAGAGAGAAATAGAGACAGAGAGAGATAGGGACAGTGTCAGAGAGAGACACAGACAACGTTGGAGACAGAGAGAGATAGGGACAGTGTCAGAGAGAGACACAGACAACGTTGGAGACAGAGAGAGATAGGGACAGTGTCAGAAAGAGACAGACACCGATGGAGACAGAGAGAGATAGGGACAGTGCTAGAGAGAGACACAGACAACGTTGGAGACAGAGAGAGATAGGGACAGTGTCAGAGAGAGACACAGACAACGATGGAGACAGAGAGAGATAGGGACAGTGTCAGAGAGAGACACAGACAACGTTGGAGACAGAGAGAGATAGGGACAGTGTCAGAGAGAGACACAGACACCGATGGAGACAGAGAGAGATAGGGACAGTGTCAGAGAGAGAGAGACACAGACAACGTTGGAGACACAGAGAGATAGGGACAGCGTCAGAGAGAGAGAGACACAGACAACGTTGGAGACAGAGAGAGATAGGGACAGCGTCAGAGAGAGAGAGACACACAGACAACGTTGGAGACACAGAGAGATAGGGACAGTGTCAGAGAGAGACAGACAACGTTGGAGACAGAGAGAGATAGGGACAGTGTCAGAGAGAGACAGACACTGATGGAGACAGAGAGAGATAGGGACAGTGTCAGAGAGAGACAGACAACGATGGAGACAGAGAGAGATAGGGACAGTGTCAGAGAGAGACAGACAACGTTGGAGACAGAGAGAGATAGATACAGGGAGTCGGAGAGAGACAGAGATACAAAGATAGATCAGGGGGAGAGGAGAGAGACAGAGATACAAAGATAGATCAGGTGGAGAGGAGAGAGACAGAGATACAAAGATAGATCAGGTGGAGAGGAGAGAGACAGAGATACAAAGATAGATCAGGGGGAGAGGAGAGAGACAGAGATACAAAGATAGATCAGGGGGAGAGGAGAGAGACAGAGATACAAAGATAGATCAGGGGGAGAGGAGAGAGACAGAGATACAAAGATAGATCAGGGGGAGAGGAGAGAGACAGGGATACAAAGATAGATCAGGGGGAGAGGAGAGAGGGGAAAGAGAGAGCGATATATATATATATATATATATATAGAGAGAGAGAGAGAGAGAGAGAGAGAGAGAGAGTCATACATACAGACAGACTGGCAGAGAGAAGAGAGTAAGAAGGGTTACCGCCGCCTTCTACCTACTCCTTCCCCCAACCCTTTCATCGTCATCCTCCTCCTCTTGCTCCTCCTCCTCCCCTATGTCCAGTTCCTCTGCTTGTTCCAGTTCCGCTTTCTCCTCCTCCTCCTCCTCCCCTTTGTCTAGTTCCTCTTCTTGTTTCTCTTTCTCCTCCTCCTCCCCTTTCTCCTCCTCCTTCTCCTCTTTCTCCTTCTCATCCCCTTTGTCCTCCTCCTCTCCTTTCTCCTCCTCCTCCTCCCCTTCCTCCTCCTCCTCCTCTTCTTTCTCCTCCTCCTCCTCCTCTTTCTCCTCCTCCTCCCTTTTCTCCTCCTCCTCCCCTTTCTCCTCCTCCTCCAACCCTTTCTCCTCCTCATCCTCTTTCTCATCCTCATCCTCTCCTTTCTCCTCCTCATCCCCTTTCTCCTCCTCATCCTCTTTCTCCTCCTCCCCTTTCTCCTCCTCCTCCCCTTTCTCCTCCTCCTACAACCCTTTCTCCTCCTCATCCTCTTTCTCCTCCTCTCCTTTCTCCTCCTCATCCCCTTTCTCCTCCTCCTCCCCTTTCTCCTCCTCCTTCTCCCCTTTCTCCTCCTCATCCTCTTTCTCCTCCTCCCCTTTCTCCTCCTCATCCTCTTTCTCCTCCTCCTCCCCTTTCTCCTCCTCCTCCTCCCCTTTCTCCTCCTCCTCCCCTTTCTCCTCCTCCTCCCCTTTCTCCTCCTCCTCCTCTTTCTCCTCCTCCTCATCCCTTTCTCCTCCTCCCCTTTCTCCTCCTCCTCCTCATTCTCCTCCTCATCTCCTTTCTCCTCCTCTCATCCCCTTTCTCCTCCTCTCATCTCCTTTCTTCTCCTCCTCTTCTTCCTCCCCCCCCCCCTGTCTTCTCCTCCTCTCCTTTCTCCTCCTCCTGCTCCTCCTCTTTGCTTTCTGCCCCTTTTTACTTCGCGCGTCACAACGTTCACGCTCACTTCACCCTCACCACCCATTCATCCCCCCCCCGACCCCTACCTCCCTCTGCGCCCCCTTTTACCCATCGCCTCTCCCTAACCCCCCCCCCCCCCCCCAACCCCCCACAACTCCATGTTTTAGCAGTCTGTACACAGCTGATTAGCAAGGTTTCTTGAGTTCGATTCCCTCCGCACCTGGTGGGTTAACTTTAAAGGATGGAGATTTTCTCGGCGATCTCCCAGGTCAACATCTGTGCAGACCTGCTAGTGCCTGAACCCGCCTTCGTGTGTATACGCACGGAGAAGATCAAACACGCACTTTAAAGATTCTGTAATCCATGTCAGCGTTAGGGTGTGTTATGGAAACAAGAACATACCCCAGCATGCACACACCCCGAAAACAAGAGTATGGCTGCCTACATGGCGGGGGCTTGGGGGTGGGGAGTGGGGGGATGGGGTAAATAAACGAAAACTGTTATACATGTAAAGTGTTACATGTCTGTGTGAGTGTGTGCGTGTATGTGACTGAAACCTGATTGGATGGTACAGGAAACGAATGATGAGCACCCAGTGGCAGCTGTCAGTCGGCTCTTCCCAGGTGGGCAGTAT
>NC_134884.1:36298908-36311408 GCF_041734735.1 Babylonia areolata | reverse complement strand
TCTCAAATGAAGCTTATCTGTCTCAAGCTGCCTAATATAACCCGCGCGATGCGTCAGTACGTCTGTGCCTAGGCCAGGCATCTATCTGCTCCCTCACCATTTGATACTACTACTACTACTACTGCTACTACTAATCATGTTAAGGGATGTAGCCGTGCAACGTTTTATGGATCAATCTGCACGTTTTGACGCCTCATTGAATCTGAAAGTGATGATTCATGATTATGGATATGGGTAACACGTGCGTATTTTTTTAAATTTTAAGTTAGGTGAACTAAGCAAGCAGCATTTAGAAAAGAGCGAATATTTACTTTCGTACATGACTCGAATTATTTCTTACGTGACAGGGCATGCAGTCGAGGAAAAATGTGACTGTATAAGACTTGCGGTTCAATTTCTTTCTTTTTCAAATTCAAGCACATCCCTTTACGATCTCAGGGCCACAATCCGTTCAAGAGCTGAAACTGTGTACGCAATTCTAAATCGGACCACACGCCTTTGCCGTCAATAACTGGCATCAGAAATGTTGCAAGAACTGAGAACGGGCGGAGAGGCTCTGTAAATACTGAATGAAAAAAAAACAACAACCGAGGGATGACAAGGCGCGGAAAGAGGAAGGCAATGAAAAGAACACATTGCCGGAAAAGCGACGAGGGGCGAGGCGGGGGTGGGGGTGGGGGTGGGGTGGGGGGGGGCGGGGGGGGAGGACGGGCGGGGGGGGGGGGAGGGGGGCAGGGGGGACCAGGGCGGGGGGGGGGGACTTGTGGAGTTGCGTTCAGTTGGTGAGGGGAGGAGAGGATTTGAGTTGGCAGTGGAAGGGATGGGAGGTGGATGGAGGGTGGGGGCTGAGGATGAAGGAGAGATGGATGGATACAAAAGAGGGGTGGGGGGGGGGGGGGGGGGGGGCACAAAGTGAGAGAGGAAGGTAACAACAACAAATCAACAGCCCGTCGAGTTCACTCTGAGTTTGTGCCAGATCAAGTGCTCCTCTCTCCCCCGTGCAGGCCGCGAGGAGCTCGGTGCGCTATCGCTCTTCCTCATCATTGATTTCTACCGGGTTGACCTCGCGCCAGGGGCGACAAACGATGAAACAAGGGAGGCAAATCTTCCTCTCGATTGGTTTTCAAGGCGCGAAGGCCTGCCTGAGAAGTGGAACGAAGACTGAGATTCCAACGACAACGCCACCGCGAGGCACGTGACTGCAGTTCCCTCGCCAAATCTGCCCACGGTACTTTTTTTTTATTATTATTATTTTTTTTAAAGCTCCATATCTGTCAAAAAACTCACACAAAAAACAAACAAACAACAGAAAAGAAAGAAAAAAAGGAGAAACACCAACCAACCAACAACTAAGCAAACAGTCAAACGAACAAAAAACTGGGTAAGTTTTTGAAAAGTAATTGCATAATAATAATAATAATAATGATAATAATAATAATAATAATAATGATGATAACAATAACAATGGTATTCATATAGCGCTGAATCTTGTGCAGAGACAAATCAAAGCGCTTTGGCACCAGTCATTCACACTCATGCATAACTCTAAAACTGGAGAAACTGAAAACCCTAAAGGAAGAAAGAGGCAGGGAAGGGAGGCTATTCTGGGAAGAGGTGGGTTTTAAGGCCAGACTTGAAAAGAGCTGGGTGCGGATAACTGACGAAGAGAAAGAAAGAGGAAGTTCATTCCAATTGCAAGGTACAGAGACAGATTGTCCTTTACACACACCACACATCATCCTTGCCTCCACTCCATCTGGCTCCCGGTGAAGGTCTCCTAGTTCAGAGATGATTCCCCTGCTTCTTGTTGTTGTTGTTGTTATTGTTGTTGGGGGCGGGAGGGGGGGGGGAACCCTGGCGTTACATACAGCATAAATACAATCAAAGAGCAAAAAAAAAAAAAAAAAAAAAAAAAAAAAAAAATATTCCCGTTTTCAGATTTCCTTGTCAGCGTGTTGTATGGGTTTATGCGAAGGTTAGGCATTTGCTCCTTTAGCTTTTTTTACAATTTTTCCCCCCCATATATCACAGATGTTGTGTAGAGTATGTGGATCAGTCGGCACGCTTCAACACATTCTTTAAACTGAAACTGAGGCTGCCCACCCCCACCCCCCACCCCCCCAAATCCTCCCCTCCCCACCCCGAGTTCCGTTTGCTTGTTTGATGTCAAATACATGCTGTTGCGCAGAAATTGCGTCCCCAGTAAATTGTTTACATAATTCGTCTTCACTTCCGCTTGATAAAGGGAAATGCATACGCTTCAGTTCACTCGTCTGTCTGCCTGTCTGTCTGTCTGTCTGTCTGCATACCTGTCTATCATGAAATACAATGCATGATCTTTAATCTGGTACGCTGACAACTTCTGACTGTAAATGAATGCGGTTATCGCAGATCTGGAACATATCCGTTGCTTCAATCAAGGCTTCACAGTAAACCTTTCTTTCTAAGTTTCTTTTTTCTTTCTTCGTTTTCCTCTTTTCAGTGCCCGTGTGTTTCTCTCTCGTTGATTAGTCCAGTCCCTCAGTCTCTTTCCATGTGTGTGTGTGTGTGTGTGTGTGTGTGTGTGTGTGTGTGTGTGTGGACGTGCGTGCGTGCGTGCATGTCTGTATATATATATATATATATATATATATATGTATGTGTGTGTATGTGTGTGTGTGTGTGTGTGTGTGTGTGTGTGTGTGTGTGTATGTGTGTGTGTGTGCACGCACACGCTTGTGAATGATAGCTAAAAATAAAAAAAAATAAAACACAGCCGCCCCATAAATGCCAGTGGTGTGAGGGGGGGGCGGTGAAGTGGTGGGGGAGATGGGGTGGCGGGGTAGGGCGGAGGGGGAGGAGGGGGAAGGGCCCACTTCTGGCATCGACACCGGTACCTGGCTGGGGTGTGAACGAGTTCTCGATCTGACGTCGCGCACGCTGCTTTGGGCGGAGAGGAGAGAGCGAGCGCGCAGGGGAGGTAAGGTTGATAGGGTGATTATGGGGTGCAGTTGCGTGCCCTTGGGTGAGCGGCACCGAAAGGCTGGATGTTAAATATGGAAGCGAATTTGATGGGAAAGGGTTAAGCCCGGGGACTGATCCGATAGCAAAAAGGGGTTAAGTCTGCCTGATAATTTTCATGTCCCTGTGGCACACACACACACACACACACACACACACACACACACACACACACACACACACAGAGCAAAACTGCTGAACCCAGCGTATCACGATGATGCTGTTTCTGCTGCTGCTGCTGCTGCTCGTGTTACTGCTATCATAAGGAGACTGAGACCACGGACGAAAATGCTATTACTAGCTCTGTTATCATTGCTGCTATTGCCGCTGCTGCTGTTGCAAATAGCAGCCTGAAATAGAAAGAGTAGCAACAGCAGTAGCTTTCTGCTATCATAAGAATGGCAGCAGAAGCAGGACTGGTTCTGGAATGGTGGGAAAAACAGCAGTAGAGCTCAGTGGTGGCACCAGTACAATGATAGTGACTTAAGTTGTCAAGCAACAATAGAAACAGATGGTGACGGTGGTGGTGGTAGTGGTAGTGGTGGTGATGGTGGTAGTAGTAGTAGTAGTGGTGGTGGTGGTGGTGGTGGTATTGCCGAGTTGTAGTAAGTAGTAGTAGCGTCAGCTGGAGTAACGGTAGCAGCAATAGGAGTAGAAGTAATCGTGGTGGTGGTGGTTTCAGTAGTAGCAGCCGCAACAGTAGCATTTGTTGCTGTCATTGTAACAGTTGTAGCAGTGGTAGTAGTAGCACAAGCAGCGAAAACAACAACAGAAGCAATTGTTGTTGTTGTTGTTGTATGTTATAACCCAGTTTACCTCTTCACAGATCAATGAATGAAAGTCGTGCGAACTTTTCATGATAATCGTTTTACTTTCACTTTCGGACTTGATCGAAGGTCAAGGTAGCACCTGACGGAAGGCCTACTGAGATAGACAAATGATGGTTTTGTCTGACTGTGCATGAAAACATTTACAGCGTACCATTTTCAAAATAAAATTCTTGGGCAATTGCACTGATGGGAGTGAAATTATAAAGTGTATTTGGAAAACAATTAGGATTACTTTAAAACTTTGTCATTAATGAAATTTTACAAGGACAAATGAAGGTCACAGGGTGAAAGTATACTCATTTTAAAGATTTCTTTGCTTCACACAACTTTTGACTGACTCCGTCGAATGCTGGTATGCAAATAAAGCTGATGTCATCTGTGGACCACCCCTCCCCCGCACCCCAATGTTTCTCTGGAATATGCTATTGGATATCACAATCTTTGAATTACTACGTAGCTCCCAAATGTGACCTTTCTAAGTGTGTGACCCCCCCAAGCTGTGTGACCTTTCTAAGTGTGTGACCTCCCAAACTGTGTGACCTTTCTAAGTGTGTGACCCCCCCCTCCCCAAACTGTGTGACCTTTCTAAGTGTGTGACCTCCCTAAACTGTGTGACCTTTCTAAGTGTGTGACTTCCCAAACTGTGTGACCTTTCTAAGTGTGTGATCCCCCAAACTGTGTGACCTTTCTAAGTGTGTGAACCCCCCCCCCCCTCCCCAAACTGTGTGACCTTTCTAAGTGTGTGACCTCCCAAACTGTGTGACCTTTCTAAGTGTGTGACTTCCCAAACTGTGCGACCTTTCTAAGTATGTAATCTCCCAAACTGTGTGACCTTTCTAAGTGTGTGACCCCACAAACTGTGTGACCTTTCTAAGTGTGTGACCTTCCCAACTGTGCGACCTTTCTAAGTGTGTGACACCCCCCCCCCTCCCCAAACTGTGTGACCTTCATTGCAGACAGAAGGGTAAGTGTATTTTGAAAATAGTAATATCGCCTGAAATGGGGGGGGGGGGGGGGTGGGGGGGGGGGGGGAGTATCTGAAAGGCATAACCATCTAGTTATTCTCGATGAGTCTGCCAACAGGTAATTAATTTTTAATTTGAAGGTTTCATCTGGAAGGTTCAATTCAAGAAAATAGAGAAGCAGTTGCAATTGGCGATTAAGCACCAGTTGCAATGAGTTACTTATTTTTACGCGCGCAAGCACACCGTCGCCCGTTTTCACCTACAAAAGGAGAGAAAGAAAGAAAGAAAGAAAGAGAGAGAGAGAGAGAGAGAGAGAGAGAGAGAGAGAGAGACAGACAGACAGACAGAGAGACAGAGAGACAGAGATAGAAACAGAGAGTCAAACACTGACATAGTGAACGCAATCGAAACTGACCAACACAGCTGGAAACCCAAATATTTATTTACATCAGAAAAAAAAACAACAACAACAACAACAATAACACGTTATTACACAAGATTGAGCAAATACGACAAGGAAACAAAACATGACAAAGGATCTACTCTAAATTAAAAAAAAAAAAAAAAGCAGCAACAACAAAACAAAACAAACAACAACTGAATCCACAACAGTCTGTAACAAAGCAACACAAACCGAAGAAGAAGAACAAAAAACAAACAAAACACACACACAAAAAAGAACAAAAAAAAAAAACAAAACAACCCAAAACAAAAAAAATCTATCTTAACAACTTCTGTACAGAACAAATAACAGTTTCAGAGGATTCAATTTTCACGAACGAAGCTTTGGTATATTTTGTTGACTTGCATGTTGTTGAAATCACACACGTATTGAGTTCTTACTTGTTCACCCACTTACACTTTTGTTCAGTGTCGTGTCTCCGTGGGTGTACGATCGTCAATGAATAATAATGATAATGATGATAACAACACAACAACAATTATAATAATAATGATAATAATGATAACAACAACAACAAAACAACAACAACAATAATAATCATAATCATTAAAAAAAAAGAAGAAAAGATAAATAAAAAAGATAATAAGAATGATAATGGTAATTATGGTAATGACGATAAAAATCGTCATCACCGTTATCGTCGTTGTTATCGTCGTCGACAGCATCTGTCGCTCTGTTTTTCTGTTCAAATTCTTGCTCCTCTTTCTCTTTCTTCCTCTGTGCTCTCGCACTGTCACAAATATAAAATCACATGTAACCGCAGAGAGAGAGAGAGAGAGAGAGAGAGAGAGAGAGAGAGAGAGAGAGACAGACAGACAGACAGACAGACAGAGAGGGTTGAAGGTGGAGGCAAACAGAAGAGAAATTTGTACATCAGTGAAAACAAACATGAAATCAACTTTAAAATACGTTGATCACACTCGCAATTAATTCTTTCTTTCTTTCTGTACCTGCTTTTCTGCATTTGTCTGCCTATTTCTGTCGCTCTCTGTGTGTCTCTGTCTGTTTTTCTGTCTGTCTGTCTGTTTCGCTCCACACACACACACACACACACACACACACACACACACACTCACTCACTCACAGTTATATATACGCAAAGTACACTAAACAAATATACAACAACATCATTATTGCACACGTGAGAGGAATTCTTTACCATTGACCCAAACAACAACAAATTAATTAATGAAAATTACAGCATTTCACACATACAAAAAATGACCACAGTTCCACCGCGCTTCTCTCGTGAACTGTTTAAAATTAATGTGACACATTAGAATCATATGGTAAAGAGAAAGGGTAATATTTCCAGTTCGCAAGGTATTTCAATACATGCATGTATTCAACAGCTGTGTATTTTTGATCTACACAATGTATACAACACGTCTTAACGACAAAATCAAGAAACGGAGACAAAGACAGAGAAACATGGGGTGAGAGAAAGAGAGACATTGAGAGAGAGAAAGAGAGAGAGATAGAAAGAGACAGAGACAGAGACAGAGTCAGAGACAAAGAGAGAGAGACAGAGGGTAGAGACAAAGAGAGATGATTCGACAAACAAACATTGCCAAAGAAAAAAAAAAAAGATTAAGCGTCGCACATCAGCTAATCTCTACCCGGTAAAGGACACCGCCGCTGACTGTTAATTAACGCACAGGAAACGACTTAATGAGCGCCCAATTGCAGCCATCAGTCGGCTCTACCCAGGTTGGCAGCCTGTTGTGCAAATGACCCCGAGTTTGTAAAGCGCCCAGAGCTTGGTCTACGACCGAGGATAGGCGCTATATTAGTATCCATATAAAATCAAATCAAATATGAAAGGGTGACAGATACATCTTGCGTGTTCCTGGATGCAAGTTCCATTTCCGTTTCCGTTTCATCGGTCACTTCCGGTGCCCTGGGGGTTAGCTTTTTCTCTTTTCGTCGATTTATGAACATAGGGTGACAATGCTGATCCGCTGTGCAGCTCTTAAGAGAAAGAACGCGAATAAGAAAAAAAAAAGAAAAAAAAAGAAAGAAAGAAAAAGACTGTATTACAGAAGAAAGGTGGAAGGAAGTACAGACTGAAAGAAAGAGAACAAGGATAAAAATGAAAACAATCCTAAGAACATGTACTACTGAACTCCAACGAGGTGACTCAGCAGCAGTTCAGGGTCTCCTTTGGTGTGTGGCCTCCCGGCAGTCTGTCTAACTTTGATAGTTCCTGCAAAGGCGCCGAGATCACTTTGGACGAACCCCGGTGTGGCTGTGTGCATGTGTATGGGGGAACTTAAAGTGAGCGGCGTGGGAGTGAGTAATGCCACTGAAACGATGCAGATGATGGCCGAGCCAGCAACACACACACAAAAACACACACGCGCGCACGCGCGCGCGCAGGCACGCACGCAGGCACGCACACAGACACAGACACAGATACACACGCACACAGACAGACAGACAGACACACACACACACACACACACACACACACACGCACACACACACGCACACACACGCATACGCACGCACACACACACACACATACATACATACATACATACATACATACATACATTCATACACACAAATCGTTGCCCAGCGTCTCGAAACATGATTTCGCTGCACGACCAAGAAAACCGGAAGCAAAAAGCGAAAGCTGAACGTTCAAAGGCGACTGACACGACTTCAATCAAAAATTAATGCTAACAGTGGGTAACTAGAGAAGATGCTTATCCCCCTCTCCGTATATATGGATATGTTCCATTTCTGTCGTTCTTACAAACAAAATCATTCAGCCAATGTTTTACAGTGGTTTGACTTCGGATTCGATCCTTCGGTTCAGTTCAATTACTCAAGGAAGCGTCACTGCGTTCGGACATATCCAATTAAGCTACACTACATCTGCTAAGCGTAACCTAAAACGGTTATTTAGACCTTGAGGTAAAAAAAAAAGACAAAAAAAAAAAAAAAGACAAAAAAAAAAAGACAAAAGAAAAGACGCATAAACAAATAACTTGATACATCATTCAAACCTTCAATTCGATCCTTTAACCCTTTCTTTTTTGAAAAGTTTTTCTGCGTCATAGAATTAGAAAAGTGTCACACCACTATTATTATCATTATTATTATTATTATTATTTATTATTATTATTATTATTATTATTATTATTATTATTATTGCTTTCATGTCCTAGAAAACAACACAGTACACAAGGTTCCAATAATTATCGTCTCTCTAGCACCAACGAATTGTTTGAGAGGAAATACGTCGAAAAAAAAACAAAACAAAAAAAAAACAAAACTAAGAAAAACACAAATGCAAGGTGGAAAACAACAACATTGATTCATGAAACACGCCAAGCCAACCACAGTTTAATTAAAACAAACTTATGTGAGTATATATATATATATATATATATATATATATATATATATATATATATATATATTCAGAGGAACGTTACCAGCAAATTAGAACCTGAATGAAACAAGCAATTCAGCACGACAGTCAGAACTGACAGAACAACTCTAACCTGCAAACCCCCGAGTTCACGTAAATGTCCAGAAAAATCGGTCGTCGCAAAAAACAAACAAACATTACCTGGTTATACAATGCAGTGAGGGCCAGGGAAGCTTTTCATTCCTTTTCTTTATTAGTTTTGTACACGTATTTGCCATTTGCAAAGTCAACTGAGGTAGTTTTTTTTTTTTTTTTTTTTTCCTTTCCCTTATCTTTTGGTTGATTCTGTACCACACAACACCTAAAGCGTCACGTGATAACTCCCATGATGCATCGCTCAACCCCCATCGCATAATGACACTGAAAATAATGATAATGATAATAATGATGATGATACTACTACTACAACTACAATTACTACTGCTGTTATTATTGACGATGATTATGATGATAATGATGATGACGATGATAACAACAACAACAACAACAACAACGACAACAACAACATCAAAAAATAAATAAAAACAATGATGATGATAACAACAATATTGATGATGACGATGATGTTGACAATGATGAGTAGGTGAAAAAACAAACAAACAAACAAACAATATACGACATCATTTTCAGTTCAAATCGCCTTCATGAACATTTCACTGCAAACACATTTGTTGCTGGATTTTTTTTTTTTTTTTTCATTTTTTTTCTTCTTTTTCTTTTCTTCTTCTTTCAACTGATTTTGGACACTCATACCACACCGCATTTCCCAATTCCCCCCACCCCACCACCTCCTAACCTCCTCTTGCTTCCACCTCTCCCCCACCAAGGTCTCCATCCATTCGAAAAAAAACAAGAAAGAAAGAAAGAAAGAACAAAAAACGAAAAAAAAACCCCCAAAAAACAAGAAAGAAAAAAAACCAAAAAAAAAAAAAACCCAAAACAAAAAAAACCGCCAAAAACCTGTAACATCAGTTAACTCGTTGATGTCAAATCTCCCACCAAGACCTTGACGACAAAGACAGCTGGATATAAAAAAAAAAAAAAAAGATACAGACCGAGCGCTTTTTTTGTTTTTTTTTGTTTTTGCTTTGTTTTGTTTTCGCTTGTTTCGGCTACAACACATATATACAGAAATACTGTTTTTGGTCAATGTACATCACAGAACCCCGTTGGATTTCATCAAAAACAAACAAACAAACAAACAAACAATAAACAAAACAAACAAGAATCACCATTATAGCATGACACAATCATAATAATAATCAACAATTATGATTCGTTAAACGTCAAACAGACGTACAGTTTCAGGAAGTAAAACCCAATGTCCCCGTTTAACAAAAAAACAAAAACAACAAAAACAAAAAAACAAAAACAAAACAACAAAAACAAAGAGAATTAAAAATAAAAAGAAGAAGAAGAAACGGCTGAAGAAGGGGTCACTTTTATGTTTTCTTTTTTTGTACACCACTTCTGTCGTGTGAAATAGTCTCTGGTACTTTTTCCATTTCCTTTTCCAACTCCTTGTTGTCTTTTTTTTTTTTTTTTTTGCCTTCTGTCTCTCCTTTTCCGGGTTCGGGAACACGGGAGCTCGCATCTGCAGCACTGATGCGCTTGGCGAGGCAAAACGTTCTTTTCTTCACTGTCAGTCACCCCCCCGTTGGTCTTATCTCGTCGCTACCTTTCCGGAAGAGTTCCGGAAGAGCGGATATGACGTCACGGGGAAGGTTTGGGAAGGACGGAAGTACGTCACTCGAAGATGAAGGTTCGTTTGCTGTCGGCCATCCGCTTCTGGTAGACCTCTTCGAACTGTTCATTCTGCTCGGGTGTGAACCAGTTCTTCCAATCGCCGATTTCGCCTGTCACACAAAAATGGGACTGAATGAATTTGACACACACACACACGCGCGCACGCGCGTAAGCAAGCACACACACACACACACACACACACACACACACACACACACACACACACACACACACATCAAGTGGAGTAGTAGTGATAACGCGTCCGCGCAGGGAACGACAGAATATGAAAGCACGCGCGAGAATCTCAGACGAGCCAAATACTTTCTCTCCATCTAGTCACTAGAATTTGAGTGGCGGTCTGGACGGCTAGCACGTAGCACACATATAGCAACCCACGGCAACAAAAGAGTGGTTCCTCTCTGGTAAAATTCTGTAGGAAATCCACTTTGAGGGGAAACACAAATACACACAGTCAGGAAAAAAAACAAAACAAAAAAAACACCACACAAACAAAAACTGTTTGACTCTGCACTGTTGCGATACTCCCCCCCCCCCACACACACACACAAACACCCACCCACAAACTTACCTCACCTCTCTACCCACACCCACACATACCTTTGCGGTAGATGCCCACGGCGTCCGCCTTGTAGACCTGCTGCAGGGCTCGCACCTGCTCCTCCTCCTTCTCCTTCATGACGTGGATGTTGCAGGCCTCCGCGATGTCCTGGCACAGCTGGCGGGACCGGCCCATCTCCAGAAACTCGTTCAGCTTCTCAATCTGACCCACAGGGTCCTGGTAGGGGGGCACCACCAAACAAGGCAAAGCATAGGTGTAAGGAAAAGAAATGTCTCCATCTATCTATCTACCTATCTCTCTCTCTCTCTCTCTCTCATGCTGTCATGGTTGTCTAGTTGTTACTAGCGTGTGGTGTTGGTCGTGTTGGTGTTGGTGTTGGTGTTGATGTTGGTAGTATGCGCGTTCGTGCGTGAGAAAGAGGAAGGGGTTGAGGGAGGGAGGGAGAGAGAGAGACAGACAGACAGACAGACAGAGACAGGGACAGAGACAGAGACAGAAACAGAGACAGAGAGAGACGGAGACAGAGACAGAGACAGACAGAGACAGATAGGGAGGGAGCAAGAGAGACAGACAGACAGACAGAGAGAGATAGAGAGAGATAGAAATGACGTGAGACTGAATATTCTCATATATAGCAAGAGTGAGCGAGAAAGACAGAAGGAAAGAAAGAAAGGTAGATAGATAGATAGATAGATAAAGAGAGAAAGAGAAAAAAAAAGACACACACACACACACACACACACACACACACACACACACACACAGAACTATCAAATGAAAAAAAAACACACCAAAAAACAAACAAACAATATACCACCACCAGCAAAAAAAACACACAACAAAACAAACTTACCCTCTTCATATCCTCAAAAGAGGAGACAAACACGGGCATGTCTGGATGAGCTTCGATCTCCCTTTCCCAGTCCAGCAGATGATCAAAGTAGTTCCCATGCCAAACTGTAATCAGACAACCTCTCCACTGTATTCACTTCAGATACAGTTTCCCCCTCAGAAAGAAAGAAAGGGGGAAAAAAAACCGCTGCCACAGAAATGCACACACAGGCGGACACAGACGGATAGACAGAGAAGCAGACATACACAACACACACACAACACACACACTCGCACGCACGCACCCACACGCACGCACACACGAACACACACTCAGCCTCACACACACCCTACCTTCAACCACACACACACACACACACACACACACACACATCCTCACAAACCTTCCTTTAACCACACATTCACACACTCAGACGCACCCCACCTCCCACCTATTCCATCCACCAACCCACCCTCTCTCCCTCCTCCCATAGCTCGCGCCCTTTTCTAACACACACGCACACGCACACGCACACACACTACACACACACACACACACGAAAACAGAAAATGATAATGATAGTAAAAGATAACAACTCTACTCACATCCCCATTCCAGCATGACCTGAAAGAACTGGTCCCA
>NC_134884.1:36281408-36286408 GCF_041734735.1 Babylonia areolata | reverse complement strand
AAACAAACAAACAAACAAAAAACAACAAAAACCACAACAAAAACCAAACTTAAAGATAAAAAAGAGAAGCATGATCACAATCCACAGTAAAAAAAAAAAAATCCAGTAATAAAACATTGGAATCCGGAATATATATATTTTTTTGCGTAATGCTGCAGACAGACAGACAGACAGATGGGCAAACAGAACCCCCCCCCCCCCCCCCCCCCCCCCAAAAAAAAGGGTCTGAAAACGCAAGCCCATTTGGTAGAAAAAACAAGGCTGGGGGACCATGAAGTTCGTAACAGGTTACATTCTTCCGTATTGCTTGGTAATGTGAAAAAAAAGTCATCAACGCCATTTGTTTTAGCGCTGTGCGAGTTTTCGAAGTTCAAAAGTAGACAGGCGCATACACACTGTTCGCTACAGCATTAAATGTTCAAACTAAGGGCCTGGGGTTCGGATCTAGGTCACGGCGCCTGGTGCCAGTTGCATTGCTTGGTTCTAACTTTTTGACAGTTACACGTGACTAAATAACTACGTTGACCGAACTACGCCATTGGTCAGTTCCATACTACACACAGTTAGCAGCGGGTTACGACCATACTAGGCTCTTCCGTCCGAGCAATGCAACTAGCTCCTGGACCCCCTCCCCCCCCACCCATCCCCCTACTCCCCTACGAACAACAACAGAATTAAACCTAAATGTGGTTGCCTGACCTCGATTGGCGAATGTTCGTTGTCACCCCCCCCCCCCCCCCCCCCCTTTTTTAAAGCATATTTTGGTGGCGATCCATTTTTAGGTCGAGATGAGGATTCAGTGAAGCACGTGAGGTAACTGTTTGAGCCGTTAGCTGGAGTTACTGGTTACACTCACTGCAGCTGGGTACCTGGGCTCAGTACACAGAACCCACTAAGGGGGGAACTTCTGACCTTTATCTTGCTTGCCACCCTTCTTTTTTTTTCTTCTTTTTCTTCTTCTTCTTCTTCTTCTTACTCTTCCTCTTCTCCGCCTCCTGTGGTGGCGGTATGAGTGCCAGACGTTTGGCTGAGACAAAAATAATATCCGGGTGTTGTCAGTGTAGGCTGCAAACATGTTGCAGTGTGTATGCACGTAAAAGACCTCACGGGAACCGGAGACTCTACCCGCCACAATATCAGACATTCGTAAACGTACGTACGTAATACGCACGGTTGGTCAGTCAGTGTTCGAAAAAAAAAAAGAGAGAGACAGAAAGAAACGAACTGACCGTGAAAAAAAAACAAACAAACCCAAAACAAAGAAAGATGTTAATATGATCAGACTATGAACAAAACTACTTAAAGACAGACAATGCGAGACGATCTTAACCAACACATTTCTTTACACGACTCATTAATAAATAGGTACCTGACTTCAAAAGATAGTGACAGATAGTCACCACATATCCCCAGATATTATCAATCAAGAGCAAACTCAAACTACTCTGTTCTCGTCAGTGTCACGAATCAGGATTAATTTGGACACAAACTGCATCACAGAAATGAAAGAGCGCAACACCTTCACTTAGTTACTATACATTTTGTGTCTTTCGTTTCCGGCCGTGGGTGAGTGGTGTAGAAAAGGAAAGAGCTTTCTGATCCTTTTGTATGGGTTGTTTTTGTGCCAATGGCCGAAGTATACCGTACACCATCTGAATCTCTCTCTCTCTCTCTCTCTGTGTCTCTGTCTCTCTCTGCTACTCTACCTCCTTCCCTCCACCTCTCTCCTTCTCCCCCCATCCCTCCCCCTCCCCATCTGTCTCCCCCCCCACCTCTCTCTCTCTCTCTCTCTCCCCTCTCTCTCACTTACCCTCTCCGAGATACGGTCGCAGGCAGTGCCGTACAGCTAACTAACCAAAGGTAGAAACAACTGACAACGGGGCAGGCAGGTAATAATTTTCTTTCTTTTTCTTTCTTTTTTTTTTAATTTCTTTTTACGTTCTCACCCCCCCCCCCCCCCGCCCCCCGCCTCTTCCAGCTCTAGGTGTGTGCCAGTATCGATCTGTCATAAAAGAGCACCTGCTACCTGTCTGGTCTCCTCACATGTTTCAGTTATAGGACCCGACCCCCGTGAAACTGAACTGAGCTGATCAATACCACTACGTGACATACATCCCTTCCATCCCTTATCTTTTCTTCAGTCGGTTCCCCGCGGCCGCTACTGAGTGCACGCGTGGTTCGCACGCACACGCGCACACACACACACACACACACACACAAAACCCAACCAAACAAACGTACACATGTATCCCCACCCCACACCCTCCCTGCACACACACACACACACACACACACACGGATCGCGGGCACTCAGATAAATATATACATATGCGCACGCACGCAAACACGTGGCACACGCGCATACTACAAACAGAAATTTACACATATGCACGAACATGCACACGCAAGCACGGGCGCGCGCATGCACACAACACACACACACACACACACACACACAACACACACACACACACACACACACACACCCGGTGAAAGAAGATACATCTAGCCCGTTTTACTACGTACTGTGTTGTTCAAGAGAAACAGGTGCAAAACACGTGGCAACTTCGTGACTACACGTAGAGGTGGCACGCACGCACGCACACACACCCACGCACACGCGCACACGCACACATACATACGCGCCCACACGTGTGCGTGCACTCACACACATACATACACACATACACACTCGCGCGTGCACGTGAACTCTAAAAAACACAAACACCACCAAAGCAAACAATAAAAAAAGTAACCAAATCAGTCACACAAACATATAAATCAAACAGCCAGACAAACAAGCAACACAAAAAAACAACAACTCAACAACAACAAACAAAACAGTAATCAAACAAGTGCGTCGGTCAGACATACATGAATACAGAGGTATATAATTCAATCAAAGAAAGAAAAAAAAATTATATCCGACCAAACAGAAGTCATTCACAAGCAAGCAACAAAATACACCCCCCCCCAAAAAAAAAAAAAAAAAAACACAAAAAAACAAAACCAAAAACCAAAAAAACCAAAACAAAAAAACAACAAAAACAAAACAAAAACGACGAGGAAAAAGAAAATCAACATGATAATGCAAAGCTCTCATAAACTCTCTCTCTCTCTCTCTGTGTGTCTCTCACCTTCGGCAAAACTGGTGCAACTTGAGAGAGATGTGTCCTTGCTGCAGTTGATGTCTCCAGTTCAGCTGGCTTCCTCCCGGACTGTGGGGCACAGGTACTGAACGTTTGGGTCTGTACAACTGTTTATATATATATATATAGATATATAGATCTATGCGCACAGTTCGCACAAACCAAAGTTGTAAAGAGTCTCAAATGAGAGGCTTTTTTTTTTGTTGTTGTCTTTCTATTATCGACACTGTCTTATTTGTGGATGAATAAATATAACTGTTGATTCTGCAAAACACCTGTACTGAAGGGCTGTGCGTGGACTTTACTTATCTATTATTTTCGAGGTAAAAAGGGTTATTCTGGAAGTCAATCAATGTTTCGTGTCCTCTGTCAAACGTTTCTCAGTTCTCCAAGTCTGTCACTCCACGTATCAGATCGTCTCCCATCAAAACTGTCCGCTATACATTCACCCGCGATACTTTTTCTTGCAAACAAACGAGTCCAATAAACCAGCAAAAACAAAAGTATAATTTGTCGGACAATGTCACAACAATAAGAACAACACCATCAACAACAACAAGCGAACCCAGTTTTTCTGTCGGTTGTGCTGGTTGTATACACTGACGAGATAATTGTAGCCAGAGTGTAAGTGGGTTCCAGACGGCTCCAGGAATTTGCACCGCAACGATGGAGACGTTCAGTTGATTGTGATCCTGAGGGGTAAGATGTATCAGTTCCAAAGCGATTATTCTCTCTCACGGCAGCGCCACCGGGACAGTCTTCTAGCGATGACGGGACTTTTGACTGATGTCCAAATTACCGTGTCTTTGCCCGGGAATGTTTCTGAAATGAAAATGTTTCACAAGAATGAGTATCGCCTCCGGGCGTAACAATTTTAAAACGGCAATTTAGAAAACAATTTGTTCTGAGGATCTATATAATCCTTGCCACCAAATTCAGTTATAACATCGTAAATTGCTGCTACACTTATGTTCCCGGTTCTCTTTCACGAGTCAACAATAGCAAATCCGCAAAGGAAAAACTAGAAATATAACCAGTAACCTCTGCAATATTTTGGACAGACGGTAAACTTTTTTAAACGTTTAAGATGAGTATAATAGGTGGGTTGATGGTGGTGGTGGAGAGAGTTTTCAAAACGAATTGTAGAACCCAACGTTCAAACTTCTTAAGAATGGAGAGGCTTCTTTTTATATTATTAGTTTTTCTCGAGTCGTGATGAAAACCTTTTTTTCACCTCTAACCTACTTGCTGTTGCGGGTAAGTATTTTCTTTTTTGTCTCTTTTTTTCTCTCTCACGAGTTGACGGCCGTAGGCAGCGTTGCAGATGAACCTTTTTTTTTTTTTTTTTTTAAATCTGCTCTTTCCCGTGGCCTGAGACAAGACAACAACGACGACGAACTTGAAGTGAAGACGACGACAACGACGACGACGAAGTGAAAGGTAGATGAAGTAGTAAGTCCTGACCAGAATCAGAGTGCAGGAGGGTCGCCGGGCGAGGCACTGCAAAGCATGCAGGCGAGCATGTATGTATGTATGTGGTTGGTTGGTGGTAGTGGTTGAACCTATGGTGTGTGGGTTTGCTTGGGGCGCGATACGTGCTGTGGTCCGCCCTTTATAACCCAGCACGCACACACACACACACACACACACACACACACACTACTCCTACCGACAATCCGCCCTCCGTCAGCCCCCCCCCCACCTCCACCTCCCCAGCCCCCTCGATCCCCCCCCCGCCCCCTCCCCATTTTCCCTCCCCTCTCTCCTCGCTGCTTGGCGGGAGAGGGGTCATTGGGTACACTTTGTTGGAAGGTGCTTGTTGCCGCTCTCTCTCTCTCTTGTTCCCTTTCC
>NC_134884.1:36268908-36271408 GCF_041734735.1 Babylonia areolata | reverse complement strand
AAAATCAATTAATTAATTAATTAGTTCATTAATTATTTTATTTTCTTCTCAATAATGATAAACAAAAATGACTAATGACTAATTCAAAATGATCAAAGAGAACAGGAAACTATTTTTATAGTTCATGATCAGATCTTCAAATAACCATGCTTATTTCACGTTGTTTCACTGCTTTTTTTTCGTCTTCAATAAAATAGCACGAACTTTCGCTGATGCCAGCTGATGCCAGCTTCAAAGAACAGAATCAACTCGTCCTTTTGAAGTGGAAATTGAAACACACAACGCTGATTTTTGTATTTCGTATTTCTCTCTTTTTTTTTTGTCACAACAGATTTCTCTGCGTAAAATTCGGGCTGCTCTCTCTCTGGGAGAGCGCGTTTTTTTAAATAATTTATTTATTTTATTAAAAAAAAAATCTTTTTATTTACTTCTTTTTTCCTGCGTGCAGTTTTATTTGTCTTTCCTATCGGAGTGGATTTTCAACATAATTTTGCCAGGGACAAGTATTTTGTTGCCGTGGGTTCTTTTAAGTGCACTAAGTGCATACTGCACACCGTACCTCGGTTAATCGTCTCATCCGAATGACTAGCGTCCAGACCACCACTCAAGTGGAGGGGGTGGGGGGTGGGGGGGGGGGGGGGGGAATATTGGCGACTGAGCCGTGATTCGAACCAGCGCGCTCAGATTCTCTCGCTTCGTAAGCGGACGCGTTACCTCTTGGCCATCACTCCACATTTATGAGTGTGCAGAAACTTTCGATGGCTTTTGTCCAATGAATTTGGTTCTATGGAGGGGGAGAAAGTGGTGCATAAAAGTACTATACATGGAGTTTTGCTTGCATTTATGAGTTTATTTGCTCGACCAAAGAATAAAAGGGTAGTCATATTTTTTTATTTTCAGGTTGTGTGTGTGTGTGTGTGTGTGTGTGTGTGTGTGTGTGTGTGTGTGTGTGTGTGTGTGTGTGTGTGTGTGTGTGTGTGTGTGTGTGTGTGTGTGTGTGTGTGTGTGAGTGTGTGTGTGTGTGTGTGTGTGTGTGTGTGTATGTGTGTGTGTGTGTGTGTGTGTGTGTGTGTGAGTGTGTGTATGTGTGTGTGTGTGTGTGTGTGTGTGTGTGTGTGTGTGTGTGTGTGTGTGTGTGTGTGTGTGTGTGTGTATGTGTGTGTGTGTGTGTGTGTGTGTGTGTGTGTGATGGGGTTTGCGGGTAAGTGTAAATAGGTGGTAAACCAACGACTATCCAATAAATACTTGGTAATATTGATTCTAGGAGGTGGAGGAGGACACGTGAACGTTTTTATTATTGCGTGGGAGAAGTGGAACCAGAAAGCCTACCAATGAAAAAAAAAAAAGAAGAAAGAAAGAAAAGGACCAACAAAAAAAAAAAAAAAAAAAAAAAATAGCGGAAAAAACTGGCTCAACTCTTTATCTTCGATGTCCACCCAACTACTACTACTACTACTACCACCATCGCCACCAACACCACCACCACCCACTACTACTCCTGGTACTGCTACTTCTACAACGACCTACTCGAGGACCGCATGAGACAAACAAGGTGAAAGAAAAAGAATACCTTGTTTGAGGATTTGATCATGTTTCTGAGTATGGGCGTGGAAAGGGTTACACCCACTTTTTTTTTTTTTATTCTTTCTTTCTTTCTTTCTTTCTTTCTTCCTTTGTCAGGGACAACAATCCATTGTGATTTGTGGATTGTGTCTGTGTGAGAAGCGAAGGAAAAAGAAGGGGAAGGGAAGGGAAAGGGAAGTAAAAAGGGGGAAAGAACCCCATTGTGTTGAATACCATGGGCCAGCCTGTGTGACACGACTGAGGAGGGGTACATAACAGTATCGCCAGTGGAGAAAGAAGAGAAGAGGACCATAGGAGTTTTTGGTGGGGGGCCACGAGACATGAGGTCAACAACTGCTCTCGTGGTGTCGTGGGCTGGCTGGGGGTGGACGGCACCGGCCAGGGTGGGTAAATAATCAGGGATTTACGTCCACTTGTCCTCAAGAAGTGGTGGTCGGTAATTCCGCCCCCCCCCCCCCACCCCCCCAACTTTTTTTTTTTTTTTTTTTTTCACAAGGGAGCGAGTGAGTGAGTGATTGGGGGCGGAAGGAAGGGGTGGATGGAGGTTGGGGGTGGGGGTGGGGGGGGGCTGGGGAAAGGGGTGGGTGAGTGGGTGTTGAGGGTTACGCCCTGAGTTAAGTTTTTTTCCCCCATCTATTTTTTTGTTTTATTTTGTTATTTATTGTTCCTTTCTCTGTTAACATGAGCCGGTCATGTTTTGTCCGTTGTCTACACACACACACACACACATACACACACACACACACACAGGCGCGCGTGCACACACGCACGCACGCACACACACACACACACACACACACACACACACACACACACACACTTCAAAACCTGTTATGTATTCAGCATTTCAGTATTTCGTCGGTCAGTGGCCGAACGCGGTGACAAGCAATAGCCAGTGGTTGTTTTTGCTGGAACG
>NC_134884.1:36256408-36258908 GCF_041734735.1 Babylonia areolata | reverse complement strand
TCGAATAATTCAGATCAGTGTGAGGTAGTGAAACCATAGCAAAACCAAGTATCGAATAATTCAGATCAGTGTGAGGTAGTGAAACCATAGCAAAACCAAGTATCGAATAATTCAGATCAGTGTGAGGTAGTGAAACCATAGCAAAACCAAGTATGGAATAATTCAGATCACTGTGAGGTAGTGAAACCATAGCAAAACCAAGTATCGAATAATTCAGATCAGTGTGAGGTAGTGAAACCATAGCAAAACCAAGCATCAAATAATTCAGATCACGAGTTCCTGTTGAGGTCCTCGGTGTTCGCAGGTCCACGAGGGGTAGTTGTTTGAGGGACGTGGTGGCGGTCTCCACTCTGAAGGAGACGCTCACTCTGCCTGGCTCCGGGACTACCCTGACGATTATTGTCGTCAGAAAGGGGAGCTTGGTAGGTGGTGCTCTGCGTATGTTGAATCCAAACAGGCTCTGCAACGGAATACCACCTAAGTGAATTTGGCATCAGCGCAGGGTCTACTCAAGTGTGTGGCCCCCTGTCGACCTGACATCGAATAGATAGTTCCTTGCCGACTGCCAACGCTGCCACTGCGGTCGATGAAGCAGTGTGTGTGTGTGTGTGTGTGTGTGTGTGTGTGTGTGTGTGAGAGAGGCTCGGAATGAGTGGCATGGGAGTAATGGCACTGACACGGTGCAGATGATGGGGCAGCACACACAAAAAATGGTGACGGTCTCCACTCTGGGAGGGACGCTCACTCAGTCTGGCTCCGCGACTAAGCCATTATTGTCGTTAGTAGGAGGCTTAGTAGGTGGTGTCCCAAGTACGTTAAAACAGAGCAGGCACCACTGAACACCACCGAAGTGACTCAGCAGCAGTGCAGAGTCTCCTCTGGTGTGTGGCCTCCTGGCGACCTAACATCGATTGTTCTCTGTGGACTGCCGACGCTGGAACTGCGACGGACGAACCCGGGTGTGGCCGTGTATGGGGGAATCTAAATGAGCGGCGTGGGAGTAATGCCCCTGAAACGGTGCAGATGATGGGGCAGAAAAAAAAGGGGTCAGTAAAGTGAAGCACAAGATGAAAGGTATCCCAGTGCAGATATTGGTATCCGGCTTCTTCTTGTTCTTCTTGTTCTTGTTCTTCTTCATCTTGTCCTCCTTGTTCTTGTTGCTGTTGTTGTTCTTCTTCTTCGTTGTTGTCGTCGGGCATAGCGGATAAGTTGTTGTTGTTCTTGTTTTTGTTCTTGTTATTGTAGTTATTGTTGTTCATCTCTCTCTCTCTCTCTCTCTCTATATATATATATATATATACACACATCTATATCTATCTATCTATATCTATCTATCTATCGATACTGCCACGTTCCAGCGTCACCCCCTTGTCTACCCCCCCACCCCCTCCGCCTTTCCCTTCCTTCCCCAGCAAAACCTATTTTCAGAGCGCATGACCGTTAATTATACACACGAAACTAGAACTGTTCATTACGATGATCCCCTTCCAGTCCCCCCCCCCCCCAACCCCCCCCCCCCCCCACCGACACACTCTCGACCCTAGATCCCTTCCCTGAATAGAGGTACCGTACTTAGCTCGCTCAACAACAATACCGCCCCCGAACCCCCCCCCCCCCCCCCCCCCCCCCCCCCCCAAAAAAAAAAGAAAAGAACTGAAAAGAAGAGAAAAGAAAAAAGCATTGCAGAGCATACGCGCGCGTTTGAGCTCAGCAACAACTCCTGTTAAGTGTACCGGAAGTGTAATGGTCGGAAAATGGTAAGCAAGTTTTTTTTTTAGTGTGTGTATTTTTTAACTTTGATTTTTATTTCCATTCTTTAATTAGCGATTGTTACGGGTGGTGGATATGAATTTTCTATTATCATAATTTATATTATTATCAATATATTTTTTTTTTATATATCATTTTTGTTCAACTGAGGGAATTATCAAGGATGCGCTCTGATACAATTTCGTAACCTTATACACTTGTTTTTTCCCTACCTTCTCCCACGCAGGCTGTTCTAGAATTGTAAATACCTTCAGTGATTATCCCCCCCACGCCACACCCCTCCCTGCCGGCTTCCCCGCATTTCTCTCCTCAAACAAGCACGTGCGCTGGCACACAGATACACACAGACACAAAGAGACACACACACACACACACACACGCGCGCGCGCGCGTACACACACACACACACACACACACACACACACACAACACACACATGCATATCACAACAAAACACAAACATAATTATTTATATGCCTATCTTCTTCTTCTTCTTCTTCTTCTTTATTGTTTATTAATTTTGTTGTTTATTTGTCTGTTCGGTTCTTTCGTGACAAATTGCCTCAGTTACTAAAATGTATGAGAAAAAAAGAGAGGGGTGGGTGGCTGTGTATGGGGGACTCGGAATGAGCGACATGGAAGAAATGCCACTGAAACAGCGCAGATAATGGGGCAGCAAAAAAAAAAAAAAAAAAAAAAGGGGGGGGGGGGTATGGGGGGGGGGGGGCGG
>NC_134884.1:36243908-36248908 GCF_041734735.1 Babylonia areolata | reverse complement strand
CTCTTTGGTTTGCAGCAGGTTTCTTTTTTGGTGTGTGAATGCTGTCTATCCTGCACTGCATCGTATCGTATCGTATCGTATCGTATCGTATTGTATCGTATCGTATCGTATTGTATCGTATCGTATCGTATTGTATCGTATCGTATCGTATCGTATCGTATCGTATCGTATTGTATCGTATCGTATCGTATTGTATCGTATCGAATCGTATCGTCTCGTATTGTATCGTATCGAATCGTATCGTATCGTATCGTATCGTATCGTATCGTATCGTATCGTATTGTATCGTATCGTATTGTATCGTATCGAATCGTATCGTCTCGTATCGTATCGTCTCGTATCGTATCGTATCGTATCGTATCGTATTGTATCGAATCGTATTGTATTGTATTGTACTGTATTGTACTGCATTGGATTGGATTGGACTGGATTGCATTCCACTGCATTGCATTGCATTGTATTCTACTGTATAGCATCTTTTTTTTTTTTTTTATCGTATTGTATCGTATTTTACTGTATCTTGATACATTGCATGGCATTTCACTGCATCGTTTCGTATCGTATCGTATAGAATCCTATCGTACCTTATGGTATCGTGCCACATGGTATTGTATTGTAGACGGACAGTCAGTCAGACAGACAGACAGACAGACAGACAGACAGAGGCCAACAGAGTTGTAAGAAAGACATTCGCGTGGTTAAAATGGACCTTGATTATCATGGAAATGAATGCTGTCTCCAAAAGCATCCAATTTCCATAGTGTGTGGCTTTAAAACATTAACAACAACACTATCTAGACTTGCAAAAAAAAAAAGAAAAAAAAAAGAAAAAAAAGGAAAAGAAAAAAGCAAAAAAAAAAAAAAAAAAAAAAAAGCCTGCACCCGATCAACTAACTGGAAGAGGGAGCGGAGGAAAGAAACATCTATGGTTTATTACCGAATAATTAATCATCATTCATTTTGCCCTCTGTGAAACTTTCTTTTTTCATTATGTTTTAATTTACTGACCTTTTTTTCAATATTTTTTTTTTGGTTTCATCTTCAATTCAATGGTTTTATTTTATTTTATCTTATTTTATTATTATTTTTTTTAAGCAATGAAAGTTTGATGTTTTAAAAAGATCGTTTTTAGTTTTATGTTAAAAAAAATATGTCAAGGACGTTAGTTTTTCACCCTTATGTGAAACCTAAACCTCAGTAGTTTGTGCAGCTAACATAACACGCAGCGTTTGTAAACAAAATGAAAATAAACTATTTACGTCTCTGATTGGGTTAAGTTTGTACCGTAAAAAAAAGGATCAACAACAACAACAACAAAAAAACAACAACAAAAAAACAGCAGTTCAATTAGGACAGTCCAATGGGCAATGGAAGGGACAGAGAGAGAGAGAGAGAGAGAGAGAGAGAGAGAGAGAGAGAATGAGTTAAACTTAGAAAGAGTGTAATATATTTTTTTTATTAGAATATAAAACATTTCTTCTCTTGTAAGCTTTATGTGCACTTTATCAAATGAAGTCTTGTCTCTTTATTCATTTTATTTTTTTGAAAATTTAGTTTCGTTTTTGCCATGCACATCATTGATAGGCCTTACACACACACACACACACACACACACACACACACACACACACATATATATATATATATGTGTGTGTGTGTGTGTGTGTGTGTGTGTGTGTGTATGTGTGTGTGTGTGTGTGTGTGGAGAGAGAGAGAGAGAGAGAGAGAGAGAGAGAGAGAGAGAGAGAGAGAGAGAGAGAGAATGTACCCTGAAAAATTATTTAAAAAAAGAAAAAGAAAAGAAAGATAAATCGTGCCGTTGTGTGGGCTGCCAGTGAACCTTACGAGCCACGGAGAGGAGGGTGCATCCTTATTGCCGCGAGATAAAAGAATACAGAGTTACTGCCTTTTATCGCTTTATCGCACTTGTTTCAGCAACGACACAAACAGAGGGCGCCAAAACGGACGAGGGTGACCCGGTGAAGGAAGGAGCAGGCCAAATCTGTCCCCTGGTGCACTAGTTCCCGAGGGGATGCGTGCAAAAGGTTATGGCGACTGAGTGCGGAAAGGAGATAACCGAATATTCTCGCAGATATTAAAATGAAAAAAAAAACAAAACAAAAAAAACAACAACAACCCCAAACGAAACAACAGAGGGAATAAAAACAAAAACAAAAAGAAGATGAAGTAGAATGGGGTGGCGGGGGGCGGGGGGGTGGAGG
Source organism: Babylonia areolata (assembly GCF_041734735.1). Taxonomy (NCBI): domain Eukaryota; kingdom Metazoa; phylum Mollusca; class Gastropoda; order Neogastropoda; family Buccinidae; genus Babylonia; species Babylonia areolata. The sequence continues at coordinate 36,246,686 of NC_134884.1, read as the reverse complement.
AGGAGGATGAGAAGAAGAAGAAGAAGAAGAAGAAGGACGAGGAGGACGAGAAGGAAGCAGAAGCAGCAGCAGAAGATGAAGATAATAAATAAATAAATAAATAAATAAAAACACAACTACTACTACTACAACTACTAATGGTAATAATAATAATAATAATAATAATAATAATAATAATAATAATAATAATAATAATAATAAGAAGAAGAAGAAGAAGAAGAAGAAGAAGAAGATGAAGAAGATGAGGAAGAGGAGGAAGAGGAGGAATAAGGAGGACAAGTACAAGAACAAGAAGAACGAGAACAAGAACACGAAACAAAAAGTAAAACAACAAAAAGTAGAAGAAACGCCCAGTACCACACAGTGCATTACAGCTGATTATAACGCTATCACTACTTTCTGCCATTGACTGACCTGCATAAAAAACAAAACAAAAAAACTGTTCATAATTATTATCTCAGCCAGTGGTTTCTGCTGCGCAATAGAAAAGAAACGTTAAGGGAAAGACAAGAATGAACAGAAGACAAGGCAGATTAGTGCAGGGACGGACAGACGGACGGACGGACGGACGGATGGTCGACCTGGGATAGCCTGCCCTGGGGGGGGGGGGGGGGGGGGGGGGGGTCTTTAAAAAAAAAGGATAAAGAGATGCAAAGGACGAAAGAAGATGTTAGGGGTTTAGTTAACTTTTGTGGCGCTACCCCCCCCCCCCCCCCCCCCCCCCCCCCCCCCCCGTCGGACTAGCCCCTTATAAACAAGTTCTTCGTATCCGCTTTTTTTTCTGTTGTTTTTGTTGCTGTTGTTGTTGACCCGTAAATCTTGAAACCTTATCCTTAATTACGTGAATTGTTGTTTTTTTTCTCTCTCCCCTTTTCTTTGTTGTGATGGGTTTCTTTACTGGTGAGTGGAGAGGTGGTGGGTGGCCTTGTAGTAATGACATCCGCTTAGGATAGCGAGTGAATCCGAGTGCCGTGCGCTGGATCGAATCCAATCCTCACCAGAATTTTCCATCTCTCCTCCCCTCCCATCCACCCCTTCTCACTAGATCTTGAGTCAGTGGTGGTCTGGACGCTAGTCATTCGGACGAGACGATGAACCGAAGTCCCGTGTGCAGCATACACTTCGTGCACGTTAATAAACCCACGGTACGCACGCACACACACACACACACACACACACGCACACACGCACACTCACACACACACACACACACACACACACACACACACACACCACATATATATGTGGATTTTGCCAGGGATAATATTTCGCTAACGAGGGACAACTATTTTGTTGACGTGGATTCGTTTACGTGCGCCAACTACATCACTACACCTCAGTTTATCATCTCATTCGAAACGACTGTCGTCCAGACCACCACACGAGGTACCTAGTGGAGGGGGAGGGCATTCTGGCAAGTGTAATGTTCGATCCCGTTCGCTCAGAATCTTTTTTTTTTTTTTTTTCTGCGTGAATAGTTTTCCTTATTCCAAGTTAAAATCACAGACGAAGAAGCGAAGCTCTTAACGCGAAGCTGCTGAGATCGTTCATGTGACTCAGCCTTGCCTGTGTTCAGTCCTTTTCTCTCGCAGCTCGTCCGATTCAGTGATTTGCTTCGAAGATATTAACCAGCGAAGAAGACAAAAATGACTGCAGGATTCTTCAAAGACAAAAAATTAAAGTTTATAAAAACCTTTTTGGTGGTAGATGAATCCTCTTTGTTTAGTGGGATACGACGTTTCGAACCATAGGCCCGTTGTCAGGTGATGAGAAGAGGACAGTGTGAATAGGAAAGTCTATGTGAGGAAAGGGTGATGACATCTCACTACTTTCTGTTTTGATGGACCATGCACACTAAAACACTTGCTGATCACCATTCAGTGCAATACATACTCACACACGCACACACACACACACACACACACACACACACACACACACAAAACCAACAAAAAACAAAAAAACAACAACAACAAAAACCATAACCAGCATTACTATAACTATACACGTCAGTGCTCGAAGACAGTGAGAGATTTTTTTTACCAGTTTCAAAGTTCAGAGCACCTTGCCTGTAATAGCGCGGACATTGCACGCATCTGACTAACCGTTCTGCCTGCACGATTTATTGTCATCTCCATCTCATTTTGTTTCATTGTTTTAACTGTCATAGTGACTTTCAACAAGGTGAACTGAAAACCACATTCCTTTTCTGATTACAAAAGGCGAAGGTACAGCGCTTCAGAACAATAGACAAACAAATAAATAAACAAAGAAGGAAACAAACGAACAAAAAACAACAACAAAAAGGAGAACCTGGACTTTGGAAGTGCATCACACAAGTCATCAGCATCAACTAACATCATTTCTCGCCCTCTGTCAACTCTCCTCGCCAGCCTCACGATCTCTCCCCCCCCCAACAACCCCCCTCCCCCCCCTTGTCATCACTAGTGTCAAATGCATTACCAATTCACTTTGGCGCTTGGACTGACTAATAGCAATACAGCATAGTGTTTTTGTTTTAGTTGTCATGCGGATATGACACAACACACACACACACACACACACACACACTCACTCACTCACTCACACACTCACTCATTTGCAACGCATTCTTCATTTGAATTGACTTGAGGCCTGCGGCTCACACTTGCGCTACATTTGCACTGATAAACATGGACAGGAAGACGGTGACGACGGCCGCAATAGCCGAATGGTTAAAGCGTTGGACTTTCAACGTGACCGTCCGGGGTTCGAATCTCGGTAATAGCGACTGGTGGA